>NC_057804.1:7343321-7579384 GCF_018294505.1 Triticum aestivum
TATTCAAAAAAATGTTAATTGAGCATTTGAAAACCACTTGAACAAGTATTTCAAAAATGGTAATCGAGCATCTGAAAAATGTTAAATGTGTATAGAAAAAATGTTGATCATGTATTACAAAAATGAAGAAATGTTTTGATCATGTATATAGAAAATATTAATCAAGCATTTAAAAAATATTGAAAAAGTATTTGAAAAATGTAATCAAGCATTTGGAAATGTTAAATGTGTATACAAATAATGTTAACCATGTATTAGAAAAGTTTAAATTTGTTTACCATGTATATAAAATGTTAACTAAACATTTCTAAAATGTTGAACAATTATTTTAGAAATATTAATCAAGCATCTAGAAATGTTAAATGTGTGTAGAAAAAAATGCTGAGCATTGATTAAAAAAATGGTGAATTTTTTTGATCATGTATATAGAAAATGTTAATCAAGCAAATGATTTTTTTAGAAAGTATTTGAAAATTGTTAATCAAGCATTTGGAAAATGTTAAATTTGTGTAGAAAAAGTGTTTACCATGTATTAGAAATGTTATTTTTTTGATCATGTATATAAAAATATTCATCAAACATTTTAGATAATGCTGAACAAGTATTTAAACTTTACACAAGCATTCGGAAAACATATGTGTATATAAAAATATTGACCATGTATTAAAAAATGTTAAACTTGTATTTAAAAATGTTAATCAAGAATTTTTAAAAAATGTGTATACAAAAATTGAATATGTATTCAAGAAATATTATTCTAGTATTGGAAAAACCTGATGAAAAATAAGAAAGAAAGAAAACTGAAGAAAAACAAAGAAACGAAAAAACATAGTGAAAACCGAGAAAGGTACGAAGAAACGTGAAGAAAAACAATGAAAAACAAAGGAAAGAAGAAAAACTATAAAAACAGAGAAAAACCGGTGAAAACAAAAGAAAAAAACAAAAAAAAAACAGAGTGAAAACCCGAAAAACCAGCTCTTTTCACCTCAAGTAAGACGCGCTAAACATACTTAGTACCCTGCGAACCAATGTACGATTCCTGGTTCCTCCATTTTCTAAGTCGCTGCGTCCAGGGAGTGCAGCTAGCGCACACACGCCCTCCTTTATGGGCCGGCCCAACGAGGAGTGAACGCTTACCTAGTTCCCCTGGTTGCTCGGTCAAGTTTGACCAGTCATAGTTGACCAGTGAAACCATCGAATTTAGGGGGAAAACAAAAGAAATAATTAAAAATAAAAAAACTCCAGGAATTTAAAAATCTTCATTGATTTTGAAAAAAGTTCATTGAACTTTTTTGAAAAGTTCATAAACTGTATAAAAGCTCATTGATTTTCATCGAATTTAAAAAAAGTTCATCAATTTTGAAAATAATTCATCGATTTTGAGAAAAATCGCATCAAAATAAAAAGTTCATAAATTATAAAAAAGGTTCATAGGCTTTGAAAAATGTTAATCAATTTTAAAAATAGTTCATGGAATTAATTTCATCAAAACTAGAAAAAGTTCAAAAATTTAATTAACGTTCATCAAATTTGATTTTGTATACAAACAACACCAAAGCCTTTAGTCCCAAACATGTTTGGGTAGGCTAGAGGTGAAACCCATAATTTCTCGCAACCAACTCATGGCTCTACCACATGGATGGCAAGCTTCCACGCACCCTTGTCCATAGCTAGCTCTTTGGCGATACTCCAATCCTTTAGGTCTCTATTAATGGACTCCTCCCATGTCAAATTCGGTCGACCCCGCCCTCTCTTGACATTCTCCGCACGCTTTAGCCGTCTGCTATGCACTGGAGCTTCTGGAGGCATGCGCTGAATATGCCCAAACCATCTCAGACAATGTTGGACAAGCTTCTCCTCAATTGGTGCTACCCCAACTCTATCTCGTATATCATCATTCCGGACTCGATCCTTCCTCGTGTGGCCACACATCCATCTCAACATACGCATCTCCGCCACACCTAACTGTTGAACATGTCGCCTTTTAGTCGGCCAACACTCCGCGCCATACAACATTGCGGGTCGAACCGCCGTCCTGTAGAACTTGCCTTTTAGCTTTTGTGGCACTCCCTTGTCACAGAGAATGCGAGAAGCTTGGCGCCACTTCATCCATCCGGCTTTGATTCGATGGTTCACATCTTCATCAATACTCCCATCCTCCTGCAACATTGACCCCAAATACCGAAAGGTGTCCTTCCGAGGTACCACCTGGCCATCAAGGCTAATCTCCTCCTCCTCACACCTAGTAGTACTGAAACCGCACATCATGTACTCGGTTTTAGTTCTACTAAGCGTAAACCCTTTCGATTCCAAGGTTTATCTCCATAACTCTAACTTCCTATTTACCCCCGTCCGAGTATCGTCAACTAGCACCACATCAAATTTGATTTTGTATCAATTTTAAAAAAGAAAAAAAGGAACAAAAAGAAAATAAAAAAGGAGAAATGAAAAATTAAAAAAGGAAAGAAATAGAAAAGAAATAGAAAAGCGAAAAAACTAGTTTGGGATATGTGTCAAGAAGCGAAAAAGATGTTAGGATTCACGAAGTGGGTGGTAGTCTAGTTGATTACTACAACTTATATCGAACTAGCAGGTTGAGGGTTGATTCTCATTGGCGCAACTTGCTTTGTTTTCAGGTTTGAACAAGAAAAAGAAAGGAAACTGGGCCGGCCCAGCGCGTTGCTGGGGTGTGCGCCGGTTTGTAAATAACCCTTTAACGGGAGCATTGAGCGCCAAATAGGGTTTGTCGACCGTCTCGTGTGTGTTTCGTGCTTTCTTTTGTTTTTTGGGTGCGTGTGTTTGTTTGGTTGGGATCCAACGCAAGTAGCGCCCGCGGCCCGTTTGCCCATCGCTACGTCCCCTACATTTACCAAAAAGATATTATCGTCTAGCTGGCAGAGCCAAATCTCGCTAAGAACGTTTTAGGACTTCCTTTAGGATGCCATATGTGGTTTCTTCATCCTCTAGACCTAAACTTGTATGCCACTGTATTTGGACTATGATCAATAAATAAAGTATGTTTAGACTTAAAAAACTGGTAGAGCCAAATAAACCACCCTCGTGGGAGTAGATGTATTAAGAAGTGTACAATGCAATGCGCTTAGGATAGGTGCTTAAAAAATAAACTATTGTTTATTTAAACACCAGCTCTTATTAGTACAAGGTAGACGCTTAATTAGACGTCTATCCTGTATAAATTTGCACTGATGCTTTAGAAATCCAAAAGATCAACCGCCGCATAAGTTCAACCGGCACATAAATTTAGAAATCCAAACACTCAACATAGCAGATTAAACTTCACAATCCAAAATATCATCTGGTGCATAAGTTCAAGCAGTAGGGGGCAGAAGTAGCACACAACAACCATAACATAATAAAATCCTAAAGGGGCAGTACTGAGCCGGCAGCAACAATAAGCAGCGCATCAGATCCTCGGCATCTTCGTAGGACGAGGAAGGCCTCAGGAGGTGGAACGGCAGATGCCCCTTCACGTACTTTCTTAGGAAGGCTCCAAAGCTAGCGTGTTGAGCCTTGACGAGGGGTCGATGCTTCTTCTCTGATCCTCGACCGACACCGGTGGCATGCTGGATCAGGCTATCATAGTTACTGCGGATTCTCTTGCAACACAAGGGGCATGCTATGTCACCGCAGAGCTTGTTGGGGCCGCTGCGGTATGGGATGTCCCCATTCTGCAGCCTCCTGAGGATGTAGCGGCTCTTGCTATCCCTGTTGTCCTTTCTATCATCCATCTCTTCGTCAACTTTTTGTGTATTAGTGAACATAGGAGAAGTTAGTTGATCCACAACTAAGTCAGATTAGGAATACCAAAATAGAGCATTTCATACAAGTAGCAAGTACATTCTAAAAGTAGGATACAAAAATATGATCAATCAGAAGATTGACAGAACATGTACCTCATGTATTGCATTATATGTTGATGTATTCTTCGTTTTCTTTCTTCTGCTTTACTTTGCTTTGCATGTGTAGCTGTCTTCCCTCTAAAGAACTACTCCTATTAGTACAATCTAAATTCAGAATTAATGAAAGGGTTGAGGGTTTAGTGTTGGCCAAACTAGAAGATGTGTTATCTCACTATTATAGACCATCTATGATTACCCAACTAGGTAACAACAAAGCCTTTTTCTGCATCCAAGCACATAATGTATTTCATACTGAAAATAGTTCATTCCAAAAACAAGATCATCTCTTACCATTTCTTTCAAAAATATTTGTATGATCTGGATTAATCATAAAGAGATACCAGACGTAGTCTAGTTTAAGGATATACAAACTAGATGAGTACGTTCTACAAAGTAAAAATACTGCAGCAACAAAGTAAAGATTGCTCTCACTTGATATTTTGAAGACAACAAAGCATATGAATCATGTCATGAATTTTATAAAAAAAATAGAAATTTTGGATTGAAGTACATCGGGTGCATACATAAGAAATCATGGATTGAATTACCAATCTTTGTTAATTGAACTACATCGGGTGCGTACATAAGAAATTCTGGATTGAATTACTGATCTTTGTTGAAGGACTACTAAAGATGCCAATCAGAAAATGTCTTCATTGTAGTCCTCTCTATCATTTTTATTTACCGTTATCAAATAATAGGGGTATTGATGATTCTAATCTAGCTGTATGGTTTCATGATTTTCATTAAATAAATAAGTTCGTCTGCCAAGTAAAAAAATATACTGTTTCCTTGATCTATACAGATTAACAATCAGATTGAAAATAAGATTCATAGTCAACTTCATTATGGGGAAATCATGAACCAGATTGAAAAAGTTTCAAGTGGTAAACTATGGAAGATTCTAGAACACAGGAGAAACATAGTGCTTTGAGGTTTGTGCACAGGGAGCATTGTGCTTAAGCTTAGTAATGAAATATACAAGATAGTACGCATCCATGCTAAAATATTATATAGTGAATAAGATATCCAATGGACAATAATGCTCGGATTTGCCAACTTTTCACCCTTGGATTGGCTTCATCCAACAACCAACATTCAAAGTTATTCCCACACTACATAATGCTATACATGTATTTATCATAACCACATATTAATTGATCCTCTTGATGACTGTCATTAAATCAACAAATTTGCCTGCACCATTTGTTACCTAACAAATCCACCGTTTAGTACATCAGAAAAGATTCATAATCAGTTTCAAAATCATATTCGTAGACATCTTCACAAAAAAAAATCTAGGTACAATGGAATTTTAGGCCTCCATTCCTACTGTTCCATGCCAATTTTCAGATTTGTAATGAATGTTTTTAAGCAAATCAAGGGGGTTTCCTTCCAAACCTACCAAACAACTTGTACAAATCCCAACCCTAAGGGAGAGATCAAACATACATTCCTTCACCTATCTGGGCAAAATAAAATCCGTGCTCCATGCGATTTAGGAGAAAACCCCATGGGAGAAAACCCCAAAATCAGAGCAGGAGAAAACAAGAAAACATAGTAGTACCTCCAAGAGCTCGTCGGAGACCTCGTCCTCGAACTTCACGGCCTTGTTCTTAACTTTGAGAATGGCGAGATAGGCCTCCTCGTAGTACATGTCCACCCGCTCGTACTATTCGTGCTTGCACTTAGTCCTCTACTCCTACAGATCCACCGCCATGTCCTCCTTCACCTTCTCCCCGACCGCAAGCTGGACCACTGTGACGGTGGCCGGAGCAGTCACAGTAGATGGTGCACCGCTAACCGTCACCGCAACAGCGCCCTCGTCCGCGCCAACCACAGCGGCAACGATGTTAGGAGGCTTCTCCTCCGCTTCTACGACTGCGCCCTGCTCCGTCGCCGCATCTTCACGGCCGACCTTCATATTCCGACGATGAAGGGACTAGGATGGTGCATCAAGGGAGGAGGTTGGTGGCTCATACGAGCTAGGGTTCGAGGGGATGGGAGAGGGTTTTTTGCTGCTTCGTGGAAGAAAAGCATGAGGCATGGGGGGAGAGAGGGAGGCGTGGGTGGGGGAGACTACCAAATAAAGACCCGGGTGGTGCATGTTTGGAGTTCTCAACACTAGACGCGTGGCCTCGTGCGCTCGTGCATGCTCCCACTACTTACTTTTTTTCGTCTTGTTTATTTTTTGACAAAAAAATACGTATTGTTTTTTTACAAGTGTAGAAATTACATCCAGGTACCCCCAGACCAATTCTCATTGCATTCCAAAGAAAGTCTTTTTTTTGACACATAACATGTGGGCCCATATGAGCATCCACCAAAATTGACATGTGGGTCCCCCATGTCATCCACACACACATAGCACCTAAAAAAATACTTCTCGGACTAAATATACACTGGCTAGCGGATAACACAGAAGCACATCGAAAGGCCCATCAAATCACCGCATGATAAATAAATCTAAAACACATTCCGTCATCTCCCCCATCTGTCAAACTAAATATTCCATTGGTTTCAAAATATAAGGGGTATTATTTTTTGGAGGTCAAGTATAAACTTTGACCAAGTTCTGATAAAAAAAATATCGACATCCACAATAATAAACCCAAACATATGGAAATTCATTTCATGATTAATCTAATCATATCGATGCAATATTATGGATTTTAATATATTTCTCTACGAATTTGATCAAATTAAGAAGGTTTGACTTTTCAAAAAAGTAATACACCTTATATTTTAAAACTTCTTTTAAGAAACCCAACAACACCAACGGCGCAGCAAACCGCACCCAACCTTCTAGTAAATGATTAAACGACCTACATGCAACTGATTTGTACATGAACATGACACCTCGCGGTATTCGTACGCTGCAATAACCACTCCACACCCTTTCCTTACGTGCCCATTCACATATTCTTCCTTCTTTTCTTCTTACATTTTTTTTTATTTCTTTTTTGTTTCTTCTTTGGAACAAATTTCTTTCTTCTTATCTGATGAACTTTTTTTTTCAGAATTGCATAAACTTTTTTCAAAATCAATGAACTTTTTTTTTTCAAAATCAATGATCTTTTCCAAAAATGAATATACTTTTTTTCAAAGTCGATGAACTTTTATCGTAATGGATGATTTTTCTTTCAACATAAATGAACTATTTTTCAAAATCGATGAACTTTTTTCATATCAAGGATCTTTTTTTCAAGTTTGTGAACATTTCTTAATACTTAAGGAGCATTTTTCAAAAATGATGAACTTGTTTTGAAAACAAGTAATTTCAAATTTACATTAATATTTTATTACAAGAAAGGTTAACTAGCAGTGTTTTCTTGTGATACACAGTAGAACGAGGTTGGTGCAGTGACTGTTCGCGTTAGGCTGCAACTGTGCAGTGCTGAGGTTGAATCCCAACTCTCTCACTATTACTTCACCTTTTCCTTTTTTAGCAGCCAGACCAACCGGCGCTTAGAGGGAAGCCTTGCGTCGGGGGAGCTCCAGATGGCCCGGCCCAGCCGTGCGGCAGACTATAGCCTCCTTTTTCTTTTCTTTTTTTATGTTTTATTTTTTTCTTTTTTGCTTTATTTTCTTAAATTTGTTAACACATTAAAATATTCTAAATATGTGTATTAAGAAACATTCTACAAAAAACATTTGAAATCATGTTGACTAAGCATTTGAAAAATGTTAAATGTGTATCGAGAAAATGTTTATCGCGTATACCAAAAATATATTAAAAATTAATCATTTATTCAAAAAAATGTTAATTGAGCATTTGAAAACCACTTGAACAAGTATTTCAAAAATGGTAATCGAGCATCTGAAAAATGTTAAATGTGTATAGAAAAATGTTGATCATGTATTACAAAAATGAAGAAATGTTTTGATCATGTATATAGAAAATATTAATCAAGCATTTCAAAAATATTGAAAAAGTATTTGAAAAATGTAATCAAGCATTTGGAAATGTTAAATGTGTATACAAATAATGTTAACCATGTATTAGAAAATTTTAAATTTGTTTACCATGTATATAAAATGTTAACTAAACATTTCTAAAATGTTGAACAATTATTTTAGAAATATTAATCAAGCATCTAGAAATGTTAAATGTGTGTAGAAAAAAATGCTGAGCATTGATTAAAAAAATGGTGAATTTTTTTGATCATGTATATAGAAAATGTTAATCAAGCAAATGATTTTTTTTAGAAAGTATTTGAAAATTGTTAATCAAGCATTTGGAAAATGTTAAATTTGTGTAGAAAAAGTGTTTACCATGTATTAGAAATGTTATTTTTTTGATCATGTATATAAAAATATTCATCAAGCATTTTAGATAATGCTGAACAAGTATTTAAACTTTACACAAGCATTCGGAAAACATATGTGTATATAAAAATATTGACCATGTATTAAAAAATGTTAAACTTGTATTTAAAAATGTTAATCAAGAATTTTTAAAAAATGTGTATACAAAAATTGAATATGTATTCAAGAAATATTATTCTAGTATTGGAAAAACCTGATGAAAAATAAGAAAGAAAGAAAACTGAAGAAAAACAAAGAAACGAAAAAACATAGTGAAAACCGAGAAAGGTACGAAGAAACGTGAAGAAAAACAATGAAAAACAAAGGAAAGAAGAAAAACTATAAAAACAGAGAAAAACCGGTGAAAACAAAAGAAAAAAACAAAAAAAAACAGAGTGAAAACCTGAAAAACCAGCTCTTTTCACCTCAAGTAAGACGCGCTAAACATACTTAGTACCCTGCGAACCAATGTACGATTCCTGGTTCCTCCATTTTCTAAGTCGCTGCGTCCAGGGAGTGCAGCTAGCGCTCACACGCCCTCCTTTATGGGCCGGCCCAACGAGGAGTGAACGCTTACCTAGTTCCCCTGGTTGCTCGGTCAAGTTTGACCAGTCATAGTTGACCAGTGAAACCATCGAATTTAGGGGGAAAACAAAAGAAATAATTAAAAATAAAAAAAAACTCCAGGAATTTAAAAATCTTCATTGATTTTGAAAAAAGTTCATTGAACTTTTTTGAAAAGTTCATAAACTGTATAAATGCTCATTGATTTTCATCGAATTTAAAAAAAGTTCATCAATTTTGAAAATAATTCATTGATTTTGAGAAAAATCGCATCAAAATAAAAAGTTCATAAATTATAAAAAAGGTTCATAGGCTTTGAAAAATGTTAATCGATTTTAAAAATAGTTCATGGAATTAATTTCATCAAAATTAGAAAAAGTTCAAAAATTTAATTAACGTTCATCAAATTTGATTTTGTATACAAACAACACCAAAGCCTTTAGTCCCAAACATGTTTGGGTAGGCTAGAGGTGAAACCCATAATTTCTCGCAACCAACTCATGGCTCTACCACATGGATGGCAAGCTTCCACGCACCCTTGTCCATAGCTAGCTCTTTGGCGATACTCCAATCCTTTAGGTCTCTATTAATGGACTCCTCCCATGTCAAATTCGGTCGACCCCGCCCTCTCTTGACATTCTCCGCACGCTTTAGCCATCTGCTATGCACTGGAGCTTCTGGAGGCATGCGCTGAATATGCCCAAACCATCTCAGACAATGTTGGACAAGCTTCTCCTCAATTGGTGCTACCCCAACTCTATCTCGTATATCCTCATTCCGGACTCGATCCTTCCTCGTGTGGCCACACATCCATCTCAACATACGCATCTCCGCCACACCTAACTGTTGAACATGTCGCCTTTTAGTCGGCCAACACTCCGCGCCATACAACATTGCGGGTCGAACCGCCGTCCTGTAGAACTTGCCTTTTAGCTTTTGTGGCACTCCCTTGTCACAGAGAATGCGAGAAGCTTGGCGCCACTTCATCCATCCGGCTTTGATTCGATGGTTCACATCTTCATCAATACTCCCATCCTCCTGCAACATTGACCCCAAATACCGAAAGGTGTCCTTCCGAGGTACCATCTGGCCATCAAGGCTAATCTCCTCCTCCTCACACCTAGTAGTACTGAAACCGCACATCATGTACTCGGTTTTAGTTCTACTAAGCGTAAACCCTTTCGATTCCAAGGTTTATCTCCATAACTCTAACTTCCTATTTACCCCCGTCCAACTATCGTCAACTAGCACCACATCAAATTTGATTTTGTATCAATTTTAAAAAAGGAAAAAAGGAACAAAAAGAAAATAAAAAAGGAGAAATGAAAAATTAAAAAAGGAAAGAAATAGAAAAGCGAAAAAACTAGTTTGGGATATGTGTCAAGAAGCGAAAAAGATGTTAGGATTCACGAAGTGGGTGGTAGTCTAGTTGATTACTACAACTTATGTCGAACTAGCAGGTTGAGGGTTGATTCTCATTGGCGCAACTTGCTTTGTTTTCAGGTTTGAACAAGAAAAAGAAAGGAAACTGGGCCGGCCCAGCGTGTTGCCGGGGTGTGCGCCGGTTTGTAAATAACCCTTTAACGGGAGCATTGAGCGCCAAATAGGGTTTGTCGACCGTCTCGTGTGTGTTTCGTGCTTTCTTTTGTTTTTTGGGTGCGTGTGTTTGTTTGGTTGGGATCCAACGCAAGTAGCGCCCGCGGCCCGTTTGCCCATCGCTACATCCCCTACATTTACCAAAAAGATATTATCGTCTAGCTGGCAGAGCCAAATCTCGCTAAGCACGTTTTAGGACTTCCTTTAGGATGCCATATGTGGTTTCTTCATCCTCTAGACCTAAACTTGTATGCCACTGTATTTGGACTATGATCAATAAATAAAGTATGTTTAGACTTAAAAAAACTGGTAGAGCCAAATAAACCACCCTCGTGGGAGTAGATGTATTAAGAAGTGTACAATGCAATGCGCTTAGGATAGGTGCTTAAAAAATAAACTATTGTTTATTTAAACACCAGCTCTTATTAGTACAAGGTAGACGCTTAATTAGACGTCTATCCTGTATAAATTGGCACTGATGCTTTAGAAATCCAAAAGATCAACCGCCGCATAAGTTCAACCGGCACATAAATTTAGAAATCCAAACACTCAACATAGCATATTAAACTTCACAATCCAAAATATCATCTGGTGCATAAGTTCAAGCAGTAGGGGGCAGAAGTAGCACACAACAACCATAACATAATAAAATCCTAAAGGGGCAGTACTGAGCCGGCAGCAACAATAAGCAGCGCATCAGATCCTCGGCATCTTCGTAGGACGAGGAAGGCCTCAGGAGGTGGAACGACAGATGCCCCTTCGCGTACTTTCTTAGGAAGGCTCCAAAGCTAGCGTGTTGAGCCTTGACGAGGGGCCAATGCTTCTTCTCTGATCCTCGACCGACACCGGTGGCATGCTGGATCAGGCTATCATAGTTACTGCGGATTCTCTTGCAACACAAGGGGCATGCTATGTCACCGCAGAGCTTGTTGGGGCCGCTGCGGTATGGGATGTCCCCATTCTGCAGCCTCCTGAGGATGTAGCGGCTCTTGCTATCCCTGTTGTCCTTGCTATCATCCATCTCTTCGTCAACTTTTTGTGTATTAGTGAACATAGGAGAAGTTAGTTGATCCACAACTAAGTCAGATTAGGAATACCAAAATAGAGCATTTCATACAAGTAGCAAGTACATTCTAAAAGTAGGATACAAAAATATGATCAATCAGATGATTGACAGAACATGTACCTCATGTATTGCATTATATGTTGATGTATTCTTCATTTTCTTTCTTCTGCTTTACTTTGCTTTGCATGTGTAGCTGTCTTCCCTCTAAAGAACTACTCCTATTAGTACAATCTAAATTCAGAATTAATGAAAGGGTTGAGGGTTTAGTGTTGGCCAAACTAGAAGATTTGTTATCTCACTATTATAGACCATCTATGATTACCCAACTAGGTAACAACAAAGCCTTTTTCTGCATCCAAGCACATAATGTATTTCATACTGAAAATAGTTCATTCCAAAAACAAGATCATCTCTTACCATTTCTTTCAAAAATATTTGTATGATCTGGATTAATCATAAAGAGATACCAGACGTAGTCTAGTTTAAGGATATACAAACTAGATGAGTACGTTCTACAAAGTAAAAATACTGCAGCAACAAAGTAAAGATTGCTCTCACTTGATATTTTGAAGACAACAAAGCATATGAATCATGTCATGAATTTTATTAAAAAATTAGAAATTTTGGATTGAAGTACATCGGGTGCATACATAAGAAATAATGGATTGAATTACCGATCTTTGTTAATTGAACTACATTGGGTGCGTACATAAGAAATTCTGGATTGAATTACCGATCTTTGTTGAAGGACTACTACAGATGTCAATCAGAAAATGTCTTCATTGTAGTCCTCTCTATCATTTTTATTTGCCGTTATCAGATAATAGGGGTATTGATGATTCTAATCTAGCTGTATGGTTTCATGATTTTCATTAAATAAATAAGTTCATCTGCCAAGTAAACAAATAAACTGTTTCCTTGATCTATACAGATTAATAATCAGATTGAAAATAAGATTCATAGTCAACTTCATTATGGGGAAATCATGAACCAGATTGAAAAAGTTTCAAGTGGGAAAGTATGGAAGATTCTAGAACAAAGGAGAAACATAGTGCTTTGAGGTTTGTGCACAGGGAGCATTGTGCTTAAGCTTAGTAATGAAATATACAAGATAGTACGCATGCATGCTAAAATATTGTATAGTGAATAAGATATCCAATGGACAACAATGCTGGGATTTGCCAACTTTTCACCCTTGGATTGGCTTCATCCAACAGTTATTCCCACACTACATAGTGCTATACATGTATTTATCATAACCACATATTAATTGATCCTCTTGATGACTGTCATTAAATCAACAAATTTGCCTACACCATTTGTTACCTAACAAATCCACCGTTTAGTACATCAGAAAAGATTCATAATCAGTTTCAAAATCATATTCGTAGACATCTTCACAAAAAAATCCAGGTACAATGGAATTTTAGGCCTCCATTCCTACTGTTCCATGCCAACTTTCAGATTTGTAATGAATGTTTTTAAGCAAATCAAGGGGGTTTCCTTCCAGACCTACCAAACAACTTGTACAAATCCCAAACCCTAAGGGAGAGATCAAACATACATCCCTAAACCTATCTGGGAGAAATCAAATCCTTGCTCCATGCGATTTAGGAGAAAACCCCAAAAATAGAGCAGGAGAAAACAAGAAAACATAGTAGTACCTCCAAGAGCTCGTCGGAGACCTCATCCTCGAACTTCACGGCCTTGTTCTTAACTTTGAGAATGGCGAGATAGGCCTCCTCGTAGTACATGTCCACCCGCTCGTACTATTCGTGCTTGCACTTAGCCCTCTACTCCTACAGATTCACCGCCACGTCCTCCTTCAACTTCGCCCCGACCGCAAGCTCGACCGCCGTGACGGTGGCCGGAGCAGTCACAGTAGATGGTGCACCGCCACCAGTCACCACAACGGCGCCCTCGTCTGCGCCAACCATGGCGGCAACGATGTTAGGAGGCTTCTCCTCCGCTTCTACGACTGCGCCCTGCTCCGCCGCTGCATCTTCACGGCCGACCTTCATATTCTGACGATGAAGGGACTAGGGTGGAGCAGCAAGGGAGGAGGTTGGTGGCTCGTACGAGCTAGGGTTCGAGGGGAGGGGAGATGGTTTTTTGCTGCTTCGTGGAAGAAAAGCATGAGGCATGGGGGGGGAGAGAGGGAGGCGTGGGTGGGGGAGACTACCAAATAAAGACGCAGGTGGTGCATGTTTGGAGTTCTCAACACTAGACGCGTGGCCTCGTGCGCTCGTGCATGCTCCCACTACTTACCTTTTTTGTCTTGTTTATTTTTTGACAAAAATACATATTGGCTTTTTTACAAGTGCAGAAATTACATCCAGGTACCCCCAGACCAAATTGTCATTGCATTCCAAAGAAAGTCTTTTTTTGACACATAACATGTGGGCCCATATGAGCATCCACCAAACTTGACATGTCGGTCCCCCATGTCATCCACACACACATAGCACCTAAAAGAAATACTTCTCGGACGTGCAAATGTTACCAATTTTTTCCTAGAGCCTTGTATGAACATGAAAAGCATCCAAAATTTGGTGCTGTTGTCAAGATAACCAAAAATTGACCTTGTTCATCGGAGTCCGTTTCGGTAGGAGGGAAGGGTCTCGAATGACCTATTTTCCGACATCCTTAAAATGGACCCGAATTTTTTCTACAACCTTCTATCAACACGAGAAGCATCCATGCCAGGTTTGGTAGCTTTCTGATTTTGTATTGATTTTCTAGCTATTTCCCAATATAAAACACTAAAATACTTCCCGGACGTGATGCAACTATTGGAAATATGCCTTAGAGGCAATAATAAATTGGTTATTACCATATTTCCTTGTTCATGACAATCATTTATTATCCATGCTAGAATTGTATTGATCGGAAACTCCAATACATGTGTGGACACATAGACAACAACGTGTTCCTAGTGAGCCTCTACCGGACTAGCTCATTGACCAAAGATGGCTATGGTTTCCTAGTCATGGACATGAGTTGTCATTTGGTAAGCGGATGACATCATTAGGAGAATGATGTGATGGACAAGACCCAAACTATGAATGTAGCATATGATCGTATCAAGTTTATTGCTATCGTTTTCTGCATGTCAAGTACATGTTCCTATGACCATGAGATCATGCAACTCACTGACACAGGAAGAGTACCTTGTGTGTACCAAACGTCGCAACGTAACTGGGTGACTATAAAGGTGCTCTACAAGTATCTCCGAGGGTGTCTGTTGAGTTGGCATGGATCAAGACTGGGATTTGTCACTACGTATAACAGAGAGGTATCTCCGGACCCACTCGGTAATACAACATCACAAGAAGCTTGCAAGCAATGTGACTAATGAGTTATCCACGGGATCTTGTATTACGGAATGAGTAAAGAGACTTTTCGGTAACGAGATTGAATTAGGTATGGAGATACCGACGATCGAATCTCGGGTAAGTAACATGCTGATAGACAAAGGGAACTACATACGGGATTAGCTGAATCCTTGACATCGTGGTTCGACCGATAGGATCTCCATAGAATATGCAGGAACCAATATGGGCATCCAGCTGCTATTGGTTATTGACCATAGAGGTGTCTCGGTCATGTCTGCATAATTCTCGGACCCGCAGGGTCTACACACTTAACGTTTGGTGACGATATAAGTATAGTTGAGTCATTATGGTGGTTACCGAAGGTTGTTTGGAGTCCCGGGAACTCCGGAATAGTCCGGAGGTTAAGATCGATATATTGTATGAAGGGTATTGGAGTTCGAAATTGTTTCGGGGGTACTGAGCGTCGTCGAAAGGGGTTTCGGGGGCCCCCGACAAGTGTTGGGGGGCCCCATGGGCCAAGGGGAGGGGGCAAACCAGACCACTAAGGGGCTGAGCGCCCCCCTCACCCCATCTTACATAACTAGGACGGTTGGGGCGCCCCCTAGGGCTTCCCATCTCCCGGCTTGGGGGGCAAGTCACCCTAGGGGAGATCCCACCTGCCTTGGCCGCCACTTCTAGATTGGATCTAGGGTGCCTCCCCCTCCTCCTCCCTTCCCCCTATATATAGAGAGGTAGAGAGAGGGCAGCCATACCCTAGATCACATATATACGCGACGGCGCTGCCCCGGCTCTCCCTCGTAGCCTTCTTCCTCTCCGTAGCGCTTAGTGAAGCTTTGCTGAGATTTCGCCACCACCACCGATACCACAACATCGTGCTGCAGAAGGACTCAAGCTACTACTTCACCATCGCTCACTGGATTGAGGAGGTGAAGGCGTCATCAAGCCGTATGTGTGTTGAACACGGAGGTGCCGTCTTTTCGGCACTTGGATCGGGAGTTCGCGAGACGGATCGTGATTGGATCGCGAAGACGTTCGTGGGACGGATCGTGATTGGATCAGGAAGACGTTCGACTACATCAACCACGTTTCTTAACGCTTCCTATTAGCGATCTACAAGGGTATGTAGATCCAATCTCTCCTCTCCTAGATGGTCATCTCCTAGATGGTGAGCGTCAACGTTCCCCAATAGCAACGTGCATTCGTTGTCAAAATTGCTTCAAATTTTATGTGGGATACTAGGGTGGGCATGCCCACTTGTTGGCAAAATTTGGTGTCATTCTCAAGATGACAAAAAATTGGCCTTCTTAATCGGAGACCGTTTGGGTAGGAGGGAAGGGTCCGTCTCGAAGGACGTTTTTTGACATGCTTCAAATGTTACCAATATTTTTCTACATCCGTGTATGAATATGAAAAGCATCCATGCCAAGTTTGGCAGATTTCTGACATTGTATGGATTTTCAAGCTTTTTTGAGATAATATGTTAACTTGCCCTTGGTTCCAGATTATATGAAAATGCATTTCTCATACTACTAAAAGTAGATGTCTTAAATTCACAAAATACTTATATGCTAAGTACTGCAAGGATCTGAGATTCAAAAGACATTGGTTAACAAAATCTCTACTTCAAAAAGACTACAAACATAAGCTAGTCAGAGAAGCATAGATACCGCTGGTGTCAGGAAAGGATCCACCCCTCCCATCCAGCCAGCGGCTCACACAAATAGTATGAACCAATCACAAGCGCCAGGCAAGAACCAGTTTTTAGTGCACTACGTATTACATTACCCAAAAAGACAAGATACAAAAACAAAGCTGAACAGGCTTTTCTCTAGCAAGAGATTGTCTTCAGATGCTTTTAGCATGTCCAACCTCAAGGATAAACCAGCGTCGGCACCCCTATCCACCATCCACGCATAGTAGATCTGAAGATCTCTCTGCAACCTATTCAACTTCTCTTACACCCTCCATCATGCGCCTTATTTTTTCTTTATTTTTCCGCAACACATTCCAATCATGATTTTTTTAATAATCATATTAACAGGAACACAGAGATCAACCAACCTCATATTATCAAACACACTCTAATTCCAAGTTTCCATAAACTCCAAAAAGTAGGATAAATGCCTACTATCATAAGACTCATATCACTTTTATCCAATTTCCCAATCCACACGGCAAAAATATTTTCCATGTTGTCAGGGATGTCATGCATCCCAAAAGAACTCAGCGTCCACAACATCTTGGCAACAGAACAATGGGAAAAAAGATGGTCAATATCCTCCTCTCTTCCACAAAAATAGCATTTGCTGTCTTCAAGCCACACCCCTTTTTATCAAGTTATTGGTTGTGTGATATCTATCAACACAAGACAAAAGAAAACTTAGAATCTGGGAGGCATTTTAAATTTCACCCATATCTTTAGCCTTGCAGACCTCTAAGCATTTAACTAGGTCATACTCATTTCTATCAATATTCTTTTGCTAGTACAACCAAGCCCTAAAACAAAGCATCCTCTTATTCACCCCAACTGCCCAACCATAAAAGCCATCATATAATAGGGGATACCAGTTAGAAATATTTAAATCAAAGTGATTCTGCTAGCACTGCCCAAGAATCTACCCTACCAAGTACCACACTTTCACTCCATTTTCTCTTCAGGAGGTTTTCAATGCTTATTTCTTGTTCTTTTTTTATCATTAGGAAGGCCTAAATATTTATAGTGATATCACCTACAGGGCAGGTGAATATCTTGGAATATTACATTTTATTTTTTGCAGCCTCCCCAGTATACATAAATATGAGCAACGCATCTTTATGTCAAGTCTTAGTGAAACAGGGTGAAACATAGATTAACATCATCAAGCCTACTTTGAACTGCTCAAACAATCAGTAAACAAAATTCTAAAATCATGCAAATGACATGTACATGCGGTACACTAACAAAATAAGTACATGAGATGTAACCTAAATCACGAAATTACTAGCATCGTCATATTCATATCAGCAAAATTGACATTGGCATCTTTGCAAGCTTGGGTCAGTAGCTTATCATGTGTTTCATGGCATGGCAATAATTTTAACAAGAAGAAGGCATGAAAAATGACCCAAACATATGTACAAACTTAGGCCATATGATGCATGCATTAATTCAAACAAAAATAACAAAATGCCAAGTTATGCAAAATGTCATGCACAAAAACTTATCCGAATGACATAATTAATACCACCATTGGATTAGTTGGATTTTCCTACCCCAATTTATATATAACATGAATGCACAAAATAATATATTGCCTAAAAGGGAAACCTAGGACATGCTAGATTACAAATATGTCAAAAATGACTAAAAGGCAGAAGGGTTGGAATTTGTTAGGGACACTGGGGTTGGCTAGGCATCAAGGATGACCAGTGGGCTAGGACCATGTGGCTTGGAGAGTTTGAGTGTCTTAATGCCCGGTTTGAAATTTTGAAAAAAAGTGGCCTAAGATGAAATTTGACTTATTTGATGACTTGTTATACTACCATCAATGACATAAACATTGACAATCATATTGATGCTTCTTTTGACATATATCATTATTATAATGTGGAGTTAACTTATATGGTATGCACTAGTAGATACATGCATTAGCCGAAATTGCACTACTAAAATAGTTCAGTGTCTACCTGTGTGTACTGAAACCACACTACTGAAATATTTCAGTGTCTACTTGTGTGTACTGAAACTGCACTACTGAAAGATTTCTATGTCACCAGTGTGTACTGCTACCTCTTGAGCTTGCGTTGGTTTTCCCTTTACGAGGAAAGGGAGATGTAGGAAAGTAGAGTAATTATTTCCCTCAGTTTTGAGAACCAAGGTATCAATCTAGTAGGAGACGGCGCACAAGTCATCGAATACCTGCACAAACAATCAAGAACTTGCAACCAACGCGATAAAGGGGTTGTCAATCCCTTCACGGTCACTCGCAAAAGTGAGGTCTGATAGAGATAGATAAACGGTAAAGTAAATATTTTTGGTATTTTTGGGTGTATAGATTGGAAAATAAAGATTGCAAAATAATAGATCAGAAACTAGCAAGATGTAAACGAGATTCAGTAATATGGAAAAGAGACCCGGGGGCCATAGGTTTCACTAGTGGCTTCTCTCAAGATAGCATATATTACGGTGGGTGAACAAATTACTGCCGAGCAATTGATAGAAAAGTGCATAATTATGATGACATCTAAGGCAATGATCATGAACATAGGCATCACGTCCGTGTCAAGTAGACCGACTCCTGCCTGCATCTACTACTATTACTCCACACATCGACCGCTATCCCGCAGCCATCTAGAGTATTAAGTTCATAAAGAACGGAGTAACACATTAAGAAAGATGACATGATGTAGAGGAATTAACTCAAGCAATATGATGAAAACCCCATCTTGTTATCCTCGATGGCAACAATACAATACATGCCTTGCTGCCCCTAGTGTCACTGGAAAAGGACACCACAAGATTGAACCCAAAGCTAAGCACTTCTCTCATGGCAAGAAAGATCAATCTAGTAGGCCAAACTAAACCGATAATTCGAAGAGACTTGCAAAGATATCAAATCATGCATATAAGAATTCAGAGAAGAACCAAATAATATTCATATATAATCTTGATCATAAATCCACAATTCATCGGATATCGCAAACACACCGCAAAAGAATATTACATCGAATAGATCTCCAAGAACATCGAGGAGAACTTGGTATTGAGAATCAAAGGGAGAGAAGAAGCCATCTAGCTAATAACTATGGACCCTAAGGTCTGTGGTAAACTACTCGCGCTTCATCAGAGAGGTAATGGTGTTGATGTAGAAGCCCTCCATGATCGAATCCGCCTCCGGCAGATCGCTGGAAAAGGCCCCAAGATGGGATCTCACGGGTACAGAAGGTTGCGGCGGTGGAAAAGTGGTTTCATGGCTCCCCCTCATGTTTTTAGGCTATAAGAGTATATATGCGAAGGAACTAGGTCAAGGGAGCTACAAGGGGCCCACGACGGTGGGAGGGGGGCGCCTACCCCCTGGGCACGCCCTCCTGCCTCATGGCCGCCTTGTTGCCTCTCCGACTTCATCTCCAAGTCTTCTGGTTTGCTTTCGGTCCAAAAAAGATCACCGCGATGGTTTCACTCCGTTTGGACTCCGTTTGGTATTCCTTTTCTGCAAAACTCTAAAATAGGCAAGAAAACAGAAACTGACACTGGGCTCTCGATTAATAGGTTAGTTCCAAAAATAATATAAAAGAGCATATTAAAGCCCATTAAACATCCAAAATAGATAATATAATAGCATGGAACAATCAAAAATTATAGATACGTTGGAGACGTATCAAGCATCCCCAAGCTTAATTCCTGCTCGTCCTCGAGTAGGTAAATGACAAAAACTGAATTTTTGATGTGGAATGCTACCTAACATATTTATTCATGTAATTTTCTTTATTGTGGCATGAATGTTCAGATCCGAAAGATTCATGACAAAAGTTTAATATTGACATAAAAACATTGATACTTCAAGCATACTAACAAAGCAATCATGTATTCTCAAAATAACATGGCCAAAGAAAGCTATCCCTATACTAACAAAGCAATCATGTCTTCTCAAAATAACATGTCCAAAGAAAGCTATCCCTTCAAAATCATATAGTCTGGCTATGCTCTATCTTCATCACACAAAATATTTAATCATGCACAACCCCGATGACAAGCCAAGCAATTGTTTCATACTTTTGATGTTCTCAAACTTTTTTAATCTTCACGCAATACATGAGCGTGAGCCATGGACATAGCACTATAGGTGGAATAGAATGGTGGTTGTGGAGAAGACAAAAAGGAGGAAGATAGTCTCACATCAACTAGGTGTATCAACGGGCTATGAAGATGCCCATCAATAGATATCAATGTGAGTGAGTAGGGATTTCCATGCAACGTATGCACTAGAGCTATAAGTGTATAAAAGCTCGAAAAGAAACTAAGTGGGTGTGCAGCCAACTTGCTTGCGCACGAAGACCTAGGGCACTTTGAGGAAGCCCATAATTGGAATATACAAGCCAAGTTCTATAATGAAAAATTCCCACTAATATATGAAAGTGACAACATAGGAGACTCTCTATCATGAGGATCATGGTGCTACTTTGAAGCACAAGTGTGGTAAAAGGATAGTAGCATTGCCCCTTCTCTCTTTTTCTCTAATTTTTTTATTTGTGCCTTTTTTATGGCCTCTTTTTTATTTTTATTTTTTTATTTTTCGTCCGGAGTCACATCCCGATTTGTGGGGGAATCATAGTCTCCATCATCCTTTCCTCACATGGGACAATGCTCTAATAATGAAGATCATCACACTTTTATTTACTTACAACTCAAGAATTACAACTCAATACTTAGAACAAAATATGACTCTATGTGAATGCCTCCAGCGGTGTACCGGGATGTTCAATGATTCAAGAGTGACATGCATGAAAAAATTGTGAACGGTGGCGACAACCATGGAAATCGCGTTGGGACCACAAAACGATGAGTAATGTTCCATGAAACGGGTCAGAATCGACAAAAAACACGAGTGTTGATGACCGGCATGTAAATGCACCCAAGGGTTCGCTAATCGTGGAAATCACCCCGGGACCCCAAAACAGTGAGTAATAGTCCATGAAACGGGTCAGAATCGGCCAAAACTATGAGTGTTGATGACCGACAGGTAAACGCACCCTAGGGTCCGTTAATCGTGGAAATCACTCCGGGACCCCAAAACAGTGAGTAATAGTCCACGAAACGGGCCAGAATCGACAAAAACCGCGAGTGTTGATGACCAAAACGTAAATGCACCCAAGGGTTCGTAAATCATGGAAATGACTCCGGGACCCCAAAACAGTGAGTAATTTCCAAGAAATGGGCCAGAATCGGCCAAAACTGCGAGTGTTGATGACTGCGACGTAAGCGCACCTTGGGGTTCAACAACTATGGAAATCGCTTCTGCACATCGAAACAGTGAGTAATAGTCCACGAAACGAGTTAGAATGGGCCAAAACTATGAGTGTTGATGACGGATACACAAACACACCCAGGGATCGTCAATCACGGAAATCGCTCTGGGACCCCAAAACGCTGAGTAATGGTGCACGAAACGGACCAGAATCGGCCAAAATTGTGAGTGTTGGTGACCGACACGTAAACGCACACCAGGATTCGTCAATCATGGAAATGACTTCGGGAACCCAAAACTGTGTAATAGTCCAAGAAACAGGCCAGAATCGGCCCAAACTGGGAGTCTTGATGACCAACACGTAAGCACACCTTTGGGTTTGACAACCATAGAAAACGCTTCGGGACCCCTAAACGATGAGTAATAGTCCATGAAACGGGCCAGAATAGGACAAAATTGCGTGTCTTGATGACCGACACGTAAGCACACCTTGGGGTTCAACAACTATGGATGGCTCCGGGACCCCAAAACAATGAGTAATAGTCCAAGAAACGGGCCAGAATCGGCCAAAACTGGGAGTGTTGATAACCGACCCGTAAGCGCACCTTGGGTTCAACAACTATGAAGATTGCTTCGGGACCCCAAAATGGTGAGTATAGTCCATCAAACAGGTCAAAATTGGCCAAAACTATGAGTGTTGACGACGGACATGCAAAGGCACCCCGGGGATGGTCAATCGTGGAAATCGCTCCGGGACCCCAAAACGCTGAGTGGTAGTGCACGAAATTGAGCAAAATCTGCCAAAATTATGAGTGTTGATGACCGACACATAAACGCACCACGGGGTTCGTCAATCGTGGAAATCACTTCGGGACCCCAAAACTAAGTAATAGTCCAAGAAACGGGCCAGAATCGGCCCAAACTGTGAGTCTTGACGACCAACACGTAAGCACACCTTGGGGTCCGACAACCATGGAAATTGCTTTGGGACCACCAAACGGTGAGTAATAGTCCACCAAACGGGCCAGAATCGACAAAAACCGCGAGTGTTGATGACCGACACGTAAACGCACCCAAAGGTTCGTTAATCGTGGAAATCACTCCTGGACCCCAAAACAGTGAGTAAAAGTCCACGAAACGGGCCAAAATCAGCCAAAACTATGAGTGTTGATGACCGACATGTAAATGTACCCCGGGGTTCGTTAATCGTGGAAATCACTCCGGGACCCCAAACAATGAGTAATAGTCCATGAAATGGGCCAAAATCGACAAAAACCGCGAGTGTTGATGACCAACTCATAAACGCACCCCGGGGTTCGTCTATCGTGGAAATGACTTCGGGACCCCAAAACGGTGAGTAATTGTCCAAGAAACGGGCTAGAATCGGCCAAAACTACGAGTGTTGATGACTGAGACGTAAGCGTGCCTTGGGGTTCAGCAACTATGGAAATCGCTTCGGCACATCAAAATAGTGAGTAATAGTCCATGAAACGGGTCATAATGGGCCAATACTGTGAGTGTTGAGGATGGACACGTAAACGCACCCCGGGGATCATCAATCATGGAAAGCACTCTGGGACCCCAAAACGCTGAGTAATGGTGCTAGAAACGGACCAGAATTGGCCAAAATTGTGAGTGTTGGTGACCGACACGTAAACGCACACCGGGGTTCGTCAATCGTGAAAATCACTTCGGGACCCCAAAACTGAGTAATAGTCCAAGAAACGGGCCAGAATCGGCCCAAACTGGGGGTCTTGATGACCAACACATAAGCTCACCTTGGGGTTTGACAACCATAGAAAACGCTTCGGGACCCCAAAATGGTGAATAATAGTCAAGGAAACAGGCCATAATCGGCCAAAACTACGTGTGTTGATGACCGACACATAAGCGCACCTTGGGGTTCAACAACTATGGAAATGGCTCCAGGACCCCAAAACAGTGAGTAATAGTCCAAGAAGCGGGCCAGAATCACCCAAAACTGAGAGTATTGATGACCGACACGTAAGCACACCTTGGGGTTCAACAACTATGGAAAGCGCTTTAGGACCCCACGGTGAGTAATAGTCCACGAAACGGGTCAAAATTGTCGAAAGCTGTGAGTGTTGATGACGGACATGTAATCGCACACCGGGGATAGTGAATCGTGGAAATCGCGCTGGGAGCCCAAAACGCTGAGTTGCAGTGCACTAAACGGACCAGAATCTGCCAAAATTATGAGTGTTCATGACCGACACGTAAACGAACGCCGGGGTTCGGCAACCATGGAAATCACTTCGGGACCCCAAAACTGAGTAATAGTCCAAGAAACAGGCCAGAATCGACCCAAACCGCGAGTCTTGACGACCAACACGTAAGCACACCTTGGGGTTCGACAACCATGTAAATCGCTTTGGGTCCATAAAACGCAGAGTAATATTGCACGAAACGGGTCATAATCGACAAAAACCGCGAGTGTTGATGACCGACACGTAAACGCACCCAAGGGTTCGTAAATCGTGGAAATCACTCTAGGACCCCAAAATAGTGAGTAATAGTCCAGGAAACGGGCTAGAATCGGCCAAAACTATGAGTGTTGATAACCGACACGTAAACGCACCCCAGGGTCCGTTAATCGTGGAAATCACTCTGGGACCCCAAAACAGTGGGAGTAATAGTCCAATAAACGGACCAGAATAGAAAAAACCGTGAGTGTTGATGACCCACACGTAAACGCACCCCGGGGTTCGTTAATCGAGAATATGACTCCGGGACCCCAAAACAGTGATTAATTGTCCAAGAAACGGGCCAGAATTGGCCAAAACTATGATTGTTGATGACCGAGACGTAAGCGCACCTTGGGGTTCAACAACTATGGAAATCGCTTCGGCACATCGAAACAGTGAGTAATAGTCCACGAAACGAGTCAGAATGGGTCAAAACTGTGAGTGTTGACGACGGACACGTAAACGCACCTCGGGGATCGTCAATCATGGAAATCGCTCTGGGACCCCAAAACGCTGAGTAATAGTGGACGAAACGGACCAGAATCGGCCAAAATTGTGAGTGTTGGTGACTGACTCATAAACACATAAGCACACCTTGGGGTTCGACAACCATGGAAATCGCTTTGCGACCGGAAAAAGATGAGTAATAGTCCATGAAACGGGCTAGAATCGACCAAAACTATAAGTGTTGATAACCGACACGTAAACGCACCCCAGGATCCGTTAATCATGGAAATCACTGTAGGACCCCAAAACAGTGGGAGTAATAGTCCAATAAACGAGCCAGAATAGAAAAAACCGTGAGTGTTGATGACCCACACGTAAACGCACCCCAGGGTTCGTTAATCGAGAATATGACTCTGGGACCCCAAAACAGTGAGTAATTGTCCAAAAACGGGCCAGAATCGGCCAAAACTATTACTGTTGATGACCGAGACGTAAGCGCACCTTGGGGTTCAACAACTATGGAAATCGCTTCGGCACATCGAAACAGTGAGTAATAGTCCACGAAACGAGTCAGAATGGGCCAAAACTGTGAGTGTTGACGACGGACACGTAAACACACCTCGGGGATTGTCAATCATGGAAATCGCCCTGGGACCCCAAAACGCTGAGTAATAGTGGACGAAACGGACCAGAATCGGCCAAAATTGTGAGTGTTGGTGACTGACTCATAAACACATAAGCACACCTTGGGGTTCGACAACCATGGAAATTGCTTTGCGACCGGAAAACGATGAGTAATAGTCCATGAAACGGGCTAGAATCGGCCAAAACTATGAGTGTTGATAACCGACACGTAAACGCACCCCAAGGTCCATTAATCATGGAAATCACCCTGGGACCCTAAAACAGTGAGTAATAGTCCAATAAACGGGCCAGAATCGACAAAAACCGCGAGAGTAGATGACCAACACGTAAACGCACCCCAGGGTTCATCTATCGTGGAAATGACTTCGGGACCCCAAAACGGTGAGTAATTGTCCAAGAAATGGGCTAGAATCGGCCAAAACTCCGAGTGATGATGACCGAGACGTAAGCACGCCTTGGGGTTCAACAACTATGGAAATCGCTTCGGCACATCAAAACAGTGAGTAATAGTCCATGAAACGGGTCAGAATGGGCCAATACTATGAGTGTTGAGGACGGGCACGTAAACGCAACCCGGGGATCGTCAATCATGGAAAGCACTGTGGGACCCCAAAACACTGAGTAATAGTGCATGAAACGGACCTGAATCGCCCAAAATTGTGAGTGTTGGTGACCGACACGTAAACTCACACCGGGGTTCGTCAATCGTGGAAATCACTTCGGGACCCGAAAACTAGGTAATAGTCCAAGAAACGAGCCAGAATCGGCCCAAACTGGGGGTCTTGATGACCAACCCGTAAGCGCACCTTGGGGTTTGACAACCACAGAAAACGCTTTGGGACCCCAAAACAGTGAGTAATAGTCCAAGAAGCGGGCCAGAATCGGCCAAAACTAAGAGAGTTGATGACCGACATGTAAGCGCACCTTGGGGTTCAACAACTAGGGAAAGCGCTTCAGGACCCCACGGTGAGTAATAGTCCACGAAACGGGTCAAAATTGTCGAAAACTATGAGTGTTGACGACGGACATGTAATCGCTCCCCGGGGATAGTGAATCATGGAAATCGCTCTAGGATCCCAAAACGCTGAGTTGTAGTGCACGAAACGGACCAGAATTTGCCAAAATTATGAGTGTTCATGACTGACACATAAACGAACCCCGGGGTTCGTCAATCATGGAAATCACTTCGGGACCCCAAAACTGAGTAATAGTCCAAGAAACGGGCCAGAATCGACCCAAACCGCGAGTCTTGACGACCAACACGTAAGCACACCTTGGTGTTCAACAACCATGTAAATCGCTTAGGGATCACAAAACGGAGAGTAATATTGCACGAAACGGGTCATAATCGACAAAAAACGCGAGTGTTGATGACCGACACGTAAAGGCACCCAAGGGTTCGTCAATCGTGGAAATCACTCTGGGACCCCAAAATAGTGAGTAATAGTCCACGAAACGGGCTAGAATCGGCTAAAACTATGAGTGTTGATAACCGACACGTAAACGCACCCCAGGGTCCGTTAATCGTGGAAATCACTTTGGGACCCCAAAACAGTAAGTAATAGTCCAATAAACGGGCCAGAATTGACAAAAACCGTGAGTGTTGATGACCCACACGTAAACGCACCCCGGGGTTTGTCAATCGTGAATATGACTCCGGGACCCCAAAACAGTGAGTAATTACTCACCGTTCTGGGGTCCCGAAAAGATTTCCATAGTTGTTGAACCCCAAGGTGCGCATATGTGACGGTCATCAACACTCACAGATTTGGCCGATTCTGGCCCGTTTCGTGGACTATTACTCACTGTTTTGGGGTCGCGAAGTGATTTCCACAATTAATGAAACCGGGGTGCGTTTACGTGACGGTCATCAACACTCACAGTTTTGGCCGATTTTGGCCTATTTCGTGGACTATTACTCACCGTTTTGGGGTCCCGAAGTGATTTCCATAGTTGTGAAAGCCCAAGGTGCGCTTACGTTTCGGTCTTCAACACTCACAGTTATGGCCGATTCTGGCCCGTTTCATGGACTATTACTCACTGTTTTGGGGTCCCGAAGTGATTTCCATGATGAAGGAACCCCGGTGTGCGTTCACGTGTCGGTCATCAACACTCGAATTCTGGCCCGTTTCGTGGACTATTACTCACTCTTTTGGGGTCCCGGAGTGATTTCCACAATTAATGATCCCGGGGTGCATTTACGTATCGAGCATCAGCACTCACAGTTTTGGATGATTTTGGCCCGTTTCGTGGACTATTACTCTCTGTTTTGGTATCCCGGAGCGATTTCCATAGTTGTGAAACCCCAAGGTGTGCTTTCATGTCGGTCATCAACACTCACAGTTTTGGTCGATTCTGGTCCGTTTCATGGACTATTCCTCACTGTTTTGGGGTCCCGGAGTGATTTCCATGATTAACAAACCCCGTTGCGCATTTACGTGGAGGTCATCAACATTCACAGTTTTGGCCGATTCTGACCCGTTTCATGGACTATTACTCACCGTTTTGGGGGTCCCAAAGCGATTTCCATGGTTGCCGAACCCCAAGGTGTGCTTACGTGTCGGTCATCAACAATCACAGTTTTGGCCGATTCTGGCCAGTTTCTTGGACTATTACTCAGTTTTGGGGTCCCGAAGTGAATTTTACGATTGACGAACCCCGTTGTGCGTTTATGTGTCGGTCATCAACACTCACAATTTTTGTCAATTCTGTTCGATTTCGTGCACTACTACTCAGCGTTTTGGGGTCTTAGAGCTATTTCCATGATTAAGAATCCCTGGGGTGCGTTTACGTGTCCGACGTCAACACTCTGACTCGTTTCGGGGACTATTACTCACCGTTTTGGGGTCCCAAAGCGATTTCCATAGTTGTGGAACCCCAAGGAGCGTTTATGTGTCGGTCATCAACACTCATAATTTTGGCCGGTTCTGGCCCGTTTTATGGACTATTACTCACTCTTTTGGGGTCCCGGATTGATTTCCACGATTAACGAACCCCCGACGCCAAAATGCAACAAAAATATGATATGCATGATGATCTATGTATAACATTCCAAATTAAAAATTTGGGATGTTACAAATCTACCCCCCTTAAGATGAATCTCGCCCTCGAGATTCGGGTTGGCTAGCAAATAGGTGAGGGTGGTCCTTGAGCAGATCTTCCTCTCGCTCCCAGGTGGCTTCCTCCTCGGTGTGGTGGCTCCACTGAACTTCGCAAAACTTGATAACCTTACTGCGGGTAACTCGACTGGCATAATCCAGAATTCTAATTGGTTTCTCCTCATAAGTCAAATCATCCTTCAATTGAATTGCTTCCAGTGGCACAGTATCTCTCAGTGGAATATCGGCTATTTCTGCGTGACACTTCTTCAACTGTGAAACATGGAACACATCGTGAACTCCTGACAATCCCTCAGGTAATTCCAACTTGTACGCTACTTCTCCCATGCGTTCCAAAACCTTGTATGGCCCCACAAAACGTGGTGCTAACTTGCCTTTAACTCCAAAGTGCTTAACTCCTCGTAGCGGAGATACTCGAAGATAAACTCTGTCTCCGACTTTGTATTCTGTCTCCTTGCGTTTTGAATCCGCATAACTTTTTTGTCTTGACTGGGCTACCTTGAGCCTATCGCAAATCAACTTTACTTTCTGTTCAGACTCCTTAATCAAATCCGGTCCAAACAACTGGAGGTCTCCAACCTCATCCCACAACAACGGGGTTCTGCACCTCCTTCCATACAAGGCTTCCAAAGGGGCCATCTTCAAACTGGATTGATAACTGTTGTTGTAAGAAAACTCCGCGTATGGCAAGTTATCATCCCAACTAGATCCATAATCCAACACACAAGCTCTAGGCATATCCTCCAAAATCTGATTGACTCTCTCGGTCTGTCCATCTGTCTGCGGATGGAAAGCTGTGCTAAACTCCAGCCTGGTTCCCAATGTTTCGTGCAATTGCTTCCAGAACTTCGAGGTGAATTGGGTTCCTCTATCTGATACGATACTCCTCGGAACTCCATGCAAACATACAATCCTTGTCATGTATATCTTAGCTAGTTTGGCACCGCTGTAGGTAGTCTTTACTGGAATGAAATGAGCTACCTTCGTCAAACGATCGACTACAACCCAAATCGAGTCATAGCCTGAACGAGTCCTGGGCAATCCCGTGATGAAATCCATGCCTAGTTTATCCCACTTCCATTTGGGTATAGGCAATGGCTGCAACAATCTAGCTGGCTTTTGATGTTCTGCCTTCACCCTCTGACATACATCACAAACTGCTACATACTCTGCAATATCTTTCTTCATTCCGGTCCACCAGGAAGTTTTCTTCAAATCCAAATACATCTTGGTATTCCCGGGGTGAATCGAATATGGTGAATCATGTGCCTCTTGCAGAATCAACCTCCTGATCTCCGGGTCATTGGGCACATAAACATGGTCCTCAAATCGTAGGGTATCGTACTCATCCTCACGAAATCCCTTAGCCTTTCCTTCGTTCATTTTCTCCTTTATAGAGGCAACTTCCTTATCTGTCTTTTGAGCTTCTCTGATTTTATCCATCAATGTAGACTGAATCTCCATTGCTGCTACATAGCCTCTCGGAACTATTTCCAAACATAGATCATGAAGATCCTTGGCTAACTCCTTGGGTATTCCTCCCATCATTAGTGTATTGACGTGGCTCTTATGGCTCAACGCGTCTGCTACAACGTTAGCCTTCCCAGGGTGATAATGCAATCTCATATCATAATCCTTAATAAGCTCCAACCATCTCCACTGCCTGAGATTTAACTCCTTCTGCGTGAAGATGTACTTCAAACTCTTGTGATCCGTGTACACCTCACAATGATTTCCAATGAGAAAATGTCTCCACGTTTTCAGTGCATGCACTACGGCTGCTAATTCCAAATCGTGAGTAGCATAATTCAACTCATGAGGCTTAAGCTGTCGTGAAGCATACGAAACAACTCTTCCCTCCTGCATAAGCACTTCTCTAAGTCCTCGACGTGAAGCGTCACAATACACTTCATAATCCTTAGTCTGGTCTGGCAGAATTAATACTGGTGAGGTAACCAAATGTTTCTTCAACTCCTGGAAACTAGCCTCACACTCCTCAGTCCAAATGAACTTAGTATCCTTCTTCAACAACTCTGTCATAGGCTTGGCAATCTTCGAGAAATTTTCAATGAATCTTCGGTAGTATCCTGCGAGTCCAAGGAAACTCCTGATCTCTCCAACTGTGGTTGGTGCCTCCCAGTTTGTCACAATGACAACTTTACTGGGGTCTACGGCAATACCTTCTCCGGATATAACATGTCCGAGAAATCCAACTTCCTTCAACCAAAACTCACACTTGCTGAACTTGGCATATAGCTGATGTTCTCTGAGCTTCTCGAGTACCAAACGCAAGTGTTCCTTATGTTCCTCTTCATTCTTCGAGTAAACCAAAATATCATCAATGAACACTACGACGAACTTATCCAAGAACTCCATAAACACCTTGTTCATCATGTTCATAAAATAGGCTGGGGCGTTAGTCAGACCAAATGACATAACGGTATACTCATACAGCCCGTACCTGGTGGTAAAAGCCGTCTTCGGTATATCTTGCTCTCGAATCTTCAACTGATGGTACCCTGATCGCAAATCGATCTTGGAAAACACCTTAGCTCCTTGCAACCGATCAAACAGATCATTGATCATTGGTAGTGGGTACTTGTTCTTGATTGTTACTTCATTCAATCCGCGATAATCAACAACCATTCTTAACGATCCATCCTTCTTCTCCACTAGAAGTACTGGCGATCCCCAAGGCGAAGAACTTGGGCGAATAAAACCTTTATCCAACAACTCCTTAATTTGCTTCTTAATTTCCTCCAAATCTTGGGCTGGCATCTTGTACGGTCTCTTGGATATAGGTCCAGTGCCTGGCAGTAGCTCAATTAAGAACTCAATGTCTCTATCCGGTGGCATGCCTGGCAACTCTTCTGGAAATACATCGGGAAAATCCCTTACCACTGGTACTTCCTCCTGCACAACTTCTGATAAGGAATTTACATGTGCTCTCCTCGGCTCATGCCGTGATAGATACTTGATCCTTCTTCCTTCAGGGGTGGTAAGAAAAATCGACTTACTAACGCAATCAATGTTCCCTCCATACATTGATAACCAATCCATGCCTAATATCACATCCAAACCTTGCGATTCCAAAACTATTAGGTCCGAGGGAAATACATGGTGTCCAATCCTTAATGGCAGTCGATCACACCATTTACTAGCCGTATACTCTACTCCGGGTGAGGTTACTAGCATGGGTGACCTAAGTGCGTGGGTTGGCAAGTTATATTTATCCACAAATCCCCTTGACATGTATGAATGCGATGCACCAGTATCAAAAAGAACAACTGCAGTAAATGCCTTAACCAAAAACTTACCTATTACTGCATCTGGCTGAGCTTCAACCTCCTCCACGGTAACGTGGTTCACTTGCCCCCGGTTGAAAGGGTTCGGCTTCTTTCCTGAGCTTCCATTGCCATTTCCATTTTGGGCTTCTGGGCAATCATTTGCATAATGCCTCGTCTTGCGGCACTTATAACAGGTGATATGGCTCAGGTCTGCTTTGGATGGTGTTGACGGGTTGGTGCGGCTTGGTCCATTGCTTCCTCCATTCCCGTTTCCATTCTTTGTGCCATTGTGATTGTGCGAGCTGCCTCCTCCATGAGTATGCTGAAAATGTCCTCCTGACTTTGGGGTAAAACGTGGCTTCTGCTGAGCTCCAGAATTATACTTCCCCTGTGCATACTTCCTCTTACGATTATCAATCTGCTGATGCTTCCCTTCAATCATAAGAGCACGATCTACTAACTCCTGGTAGTTATTGAAGGTGGCTACCATCAACTGCATGCTCAGCTCATCATTCAGTCCTTCTAGAAACTTCTCCTGCTTAGCTGCATCCGTAGCAACGTCATCTGGGGCATAACGTGCTAGCTTACTAAAATCATCCACATACTGGCCAACTGTCCGTCCTTCTTGGCGTAAGTTGCGAAACTCACGCTTCTTCATGGCCATAGCTCCTGCTGAAACATGGGCAGTACGAAAAGCTTGCTGAAACTGATTCCATGTGACAGTGTCTACATGGTAAGTGGCTGTAAAATTCTCCCACCATGCTGCTGCGGGTCCGTCAAGCTGATGTGCAGCAAACTTCACCCTTTCTCCATCTGTACATCCTGCAGTGGTCAACTCCCTCCCTATCTTACGGAGCCAATCATCTGCAACAATCGGCTCGATGCTATTGGAAAACACCGGCGGATTCAGCCTTAAGAAATGGGTCAAATGGTCAACAGGTGGTGGTGGCGGGTTGTTGTTGTTGCCTTGGTTCTGTACCAATGTTTGAATCAAGGTATTCTGCTGCTGAATCAACTGAGTGATCTCTGGCAGAAAAACAAACTCGGGGTCGCGTCTCGGAGGCATCTGAGGGTTTAAAGGGGAGAGTTTAGAATAGAATGAGGTCTAGTGGGATAACACTACCCATATGCACATGAGACAAAACACACAATATCATTCCAAACAATTCAAACAAGGGCATACAATGGTCTAACTATCGTTACAAAAGTGCTTGGACTAAAACTAATTAATTGGTGGAAAATTCTACTACTGTTATGGTGGTCAACTAGAAAAACTGCTCCGATGTAGATTCCATGATATCTGCTCCAGCTTCATCAACATATTCATCATCGCTGTCGTCGGGATCCGAGTCGGTGTCGTCGATGATGATATAATTATCTGGACAAGTAGGTTCATCCTCTTCTCCTTTAGGTGCTGAACCTCCCATGAATACTCCAATCTTCTCCTTAAGATCACCGTTCTGTCTTACTAGAGCGACGATTTCTTCCATATAATCTTTGCGCGTAGCCTTGAGTTCTGCTTCTAGCTCCTTGATCCTGGTCATAGCCTTCTGTAGCTCCTCCATATCTGCGCACATCTGATTCTCCTGGCGTTGGATGTGTTGGTTTAACTCCTGAATATAAGCTGCGATTGATCTGTCCCTCCTGGTGGCGATCATCTCCCAATGCTCATCTCGGCGCCCACAAATCTGGTAGATAGTATTCTTGAGGTCGTTGTAGGAAACTTCTCCAATTCGTCCCATGGCGATGTGAGCTGCCATGCTCTTTCCTAGGCTCCATGTTGGCACATCAAAGGTAAAATCTATGGGCTCTGTGACTGGTGCAAATGTCCTTCCTGGAATGTAGACTTGAATCCTCCAGCGCTCCTCTTCGGGTAAAGTGGCGTTGAAAGTTCCAGTGAAGCTTGGTACTCCTATGTTCAAGTATCTAGCGGCTTCCTTCAAGTGACTCCAAAAGGTGAATTCTCATCTGGTTGCGCGAACTTGATCCTTGCATCCGTCATCCTAAAGAATAGAAAAGATGAGGAATCAGAAATGAGAAGAAAGAGTAGTGATCTAGGGCTTAAGCTTAGTGGCCGTGTCCTATAGTCAGCGTGTGCTCTGATACCACCTTTGTAGCGACCCGACCTCAGACGGTCAAGTCTTTGTGCTCAGTGTCATCCCTGGATCAGTAATGCTGACACCACACAGTACTCGGAGGATTTATAACAGAGTAGCAATCACACACTTATTACATCGAATGTCTCGAAAGAGAACTTAATGAAATAAATATGGCTTAAGGCCATCTAAAACGATAACAGCGGAAGGCTTGGAAGATAAGCGAGTCCATCAACTCCAACGGCATCACTGAGTATAGAACCACGACCTAAAAGCACCTTACTCGTCGTCTGAAAAGTCTGCAACATGAAACGTTGTAGCCCGATAACGGGTCAGCACATGGAATATGCTGGCAATGTAACACATAGAGAATAACAATGGAGATAGGCTATACTACATGCATATTTGGCTAGTGGTAAAGCTCTATGGTTACAGTTTTTGCATAAAGCCAATTTTTCCCTATTGCAAAGGAATAAATTCATTTAACTATCATGGTGGTTGTTAAACATTGAGAATGGTTGACAGCATCCTCAATCCCAATTAAAAAGTACTCATTAAAACCCAACAATATTAATTAAAGTAACATGATGACATTCACATGATAATCAAGTACTAGATACTCAAGATGTCCATAACCGGGGACACGGCTAATCATGATTAGTTTATACACTCTGCAGAGGTTTGCGCACTTTTCCCCACATGACTCGATCGCCTCCGCTTGGTTTCCCGCACTACATGGTGTTTGAGAAACGGATGATCGAGACATAGTCTTTCAGAAGCACTAGCACCTTACATGAGGGGTAGACCGTACCAACCTACATCCCCTACATCTGCTAGTCCACCCCGTAAGAGTTCGCACAACTTAGTCAACTATGGTAGAGCCCATAATAGCATGTGGCTGCACATGTAAGTTTCTAGTTTGAATAATCTCATGATCCCTTTGAGCCTGGGTGGCGGTCCGAAGAAATACAGGCAAGTCCTGCTAGAAAACAGGTGCCTCAATCCACCCAGATGTGTGTTTAAGTTGCCACCTTAAATAAACCATTAATTAACAATCTCACATCTGTCATGGATATTCACTCACCCAATCCACGTCTACTAGCATAACATGACATAATAAGCAAACGTAGAAGTAACTCCCAAAGGTTTGATAATAAAACAAGTAATAGGTACTACCTCATCTACTTCCCATCCCACAATTTAATTAGATCCTAATCATGCAATGTTTGAGGATAGATCTAATGCATAAAAACTGGATAGTAGAAATGTATGATCAAGTGTTACTTGCCTTGCTGATGATCCGCGAGACCTAGAGACTCGAAGTAACAGGCGGCGCACTCCGGGTATTCTATCGCAGACAAACAAACAAGCATACAATAAGTACTCATCTAATGCACAGGTAAAACTCGAATAAAAGATCCAACCAGAATGTTCAACTTAAGAACTCCGGTTTGCAAAAAGAACCAAATCAAACAAAGCAACGAAAGTCAAACGGCGAAAGAAAACAGCTTCGTTTTACTAATCTGGATCTAAGTCAAATTTTACAAAGGCAAAAACTTGTTTAAGTAGATTATTCAGAAAGAGGGTTCGAAGACGAAACTTGAGGCGCTTGAATCGCCCGATTCCGATAAACGAGCGAAAAGTTATACTAAAACGAAAATCGGATCATAAATCGCGATCAGAAAATAACCGCGGAAAATCCGAGAAAAAGAAAAACGACGAACAGATTAACGAACGAACGTTCGTTAATTTAACGAATCTGACGAACGCGTTCGTTAAAACGAACTAACGGATGAACGCCCACTAATTAACCTAAACCGAAAAAAACCGAAACTAAAAAAAAACGAAAAAAAATCCGTAATGAAAACCGCCCGGCGACGGCGTGCGGCGGCGCTGGCGGCGGCGGCGGCGGCGGATCTGGCGGGCGGCGGCGGCAGATCTGGCTAGGGTTAGGGTTTCGCGGGTGGGCCGGGGCGGCGGATCGGGCTGGCGGCGGGGCGAGCTGGCGGGCTGGGGCACCGGGTCGGGCGCTTTATAAAGTGCCCTCCGAGCGGAGTCCCGCTCGGGCACGGTCCGAGGTCGGTGCGCGTTTTTTTTAAAAATCACGCTCGGTAGGAAAATAAAAAGAAATACTAAATGGACTCCAAAAATCCCGAAATAAGTTTTCCCCGGCTTCTAAAATCAAGCCGGAGTAGGTGAACATTTATTTGGGGCCTAAATGCAATTTTGAAAAACGCGCATTTTTCCTAAATTCAAATAAAAAGCGAAAAACTCCAAAATAAATCTTATTTGATTTTTTTATTAAATCTTCATTATTTCTTTATTTTGAGAAAGTTATTTTATTCCCTCTCTGAATTTTTGGTAGTAGAAATAATTGAAGATAAAATAAAAAAACATCAATGATCCCATTTTCAAAATTTGAGAAATACCCAAATAAGAAAATAACAAAATCCCCAACTCTCTCCGTGGGTCCTTGAGTTGCATAGAATTTCTAGGATCGAGCCAAAATGCAACAAAAATATGATATGCATGATGATCTATGTATAAAATTCCAAATTGAAAATTTGGGATGTTACAATTAGGAAGTGTACAGTGCAATGCGCTTAGGATAGGTGCTTAAAAAAATAAACTATTGTTTATTTAAACACCAGCTCTTATTAGTACAAGGTATACGCTTAATTAGACGTCTATCCTGTATAAATTGGCACTACTGCATTAGAAATCCAAAAGATCAACCGCCGCATAAGTTCAACTGACACATAAGTTTAGAAATCCAAACACTTTAACATAACAGATTAAACTTCACAATCCAAAAGATCATTTGGTGCATAAGTTCAAGCAGTAGGTGGGGCAGAAGTAGCACACAACAACCATAACATAATAAAAGCCTAAAGGGGCAGTACTGAGCCAGCAGCAACAACTAAGCAGCGCATCAGATCCTCGACATCTTCGTAGGACGAGGAAGGACTCAGGAGGTGGAACGGCAGATGCCCCTTCGCGTACTTTCTTAGGAAGGCTCCAAAGCTAGCGTGTTGAGCCTTGACGAGGGGCCGATGCTTCTTCTCTGATCCTCGACCGACACCGGTGGCATGATGGATCAGGCTATCGTAGTTACTGCGGATTCTCTTGCATTAGAAGGGGCATGCTATGTCACCTCAGAGCTTGTTGGGGCCGCTGCGGTATGGGATGTCCCCATTCTGCAGCCTCCTGAGGATGTAGCGGCTCTTGCTATCCCTATTGTCCTTGCTATCATCCACGTCTTCGTCAACTTTTTGTGTATTAGTGAACATAGAAGAAGTTAGTTGATCCACAACTAAGTCAGATTAGGAATACCAAAATAGAGCATTTCATACGAGTAGCAAGTACATTCTAAAAGTAGGATATAAAAATATGATCAATCATATGATTGATAGAACATGTACCTCATGTATTGCATTATATGTTGATGTATTCTTCGTTTTCTTTCTTCTGCTTTACTTTGCTTTGCATGTGTAGCTGTCTTCCCTCTAAAGAACTACTCCTATTTGTACAATCTAAATTCAGAATTAATGAAAGGGTTGAGGGTTTAGTGTTGGCCAAACTAGAAGATGTGTTATCTCACTATTATAGACCATCTATGATTAACCAACTAGGTAACAGACAAAGCCTTTTTCTGCATCCAAGCACATAATGTATTTCATACTGAAAATAGTTCATTCCAAAAACAAGATCATCTCTTACTATTTCTTTCAAATATTTGTATGATCTGGATTAATCATAAAGAGATACCATACGTAGTCTAGTTTAAGGATATACAAACTAGATGAGTACGTTCTACAAAGTAAAAATACTGCAGCAACAAAGTAAAGATTGCTCTCACTTGATATTTTGAAGACAACAAAGCATATGAATCATGTCATGAATTTTATAAAAAAAATAGAAATTTTGGATTGAAGTACATCGGGTGCATACATAAGAAATCATGGATTGAATTACCAATCTTTGTTAATTGAACTACATCGGGTGCGTACATAAGAAATTCTGGATTGAATTACTGATCTTTGTTGAAGGACTACTAAAGATGCCAATCAGAAAATGTCTTCATTGTAGTCCTCTCTATCATTTTTATTTACCGTTATCAAATAATAGGGGTATTGATGATTCTAATCTAGCTGTATGGTTTCATGATTTTCATTAAATAAATAAGTTCATCTGCCAAGTAAACAAATATACTGTTTCCTTGATCTATACAGATTAATAATCAGATTGAAAATAAGATTCATAGTCAACTTCATTATAGGGAAATCATGAACCAGATTGAAAAAGTTTCAAGTGGTAAACTATGGAAGATTCTAGAACAAAGGAGAAACATAGTGCTTTGAGGTTTGTGCACAGGGAGCATTGTGCTTAAGCTTAGTAATGAAATATACAAGATAGTACGCATGCATGCTAAAATATTGTATAGTGAATAAGATATCCAATGGACAATAATGCTCGGATTTGCCAACTTTTCACCCTTGGATTGGCTTCATCCAACAACCAACATTCAAAGTTATTCCCACACTACATAGTGCTATACATGTATTTATCATAACCACATATTAATTGATCCTCTTGATGACTGTCATTAAATCAACAAATTTGCCTGCACCATTTGTTACCTAACAAATCCACCGTTTAGTACATCAGAAAAGATTCATAATCAGTTTCAAAATCATATTCGTAGACATCTTCACAAAAAAAAAATCCAGGTACAATGGAATTTTAGGCCTCCATTCCTACTGTTCCATGCCAATTTTCAGATTTGTAATGAATGTTTTTAAGCAAATCAAGGGGGTTTCCTTCCAAACCTACCAAACAACTTGTACAAATCCCAACCCTAAGGGAGAGATCAAACATACATTCCTTAACCTATCTGGGCAAAATAAAATCCGTGCTCCATGCGATTTAGGAGAAAACCCCAAAATCAGAGTAGGAGAAAACAAGAAAATATAGTAGTACCTCCAAGAGCTCGTCGGGGACCTCGTCCTCGAACTTCACGGCCTTGTTCTTAACTTTGAGAATGGCGAGATAGGCCTCCTCATAGTACATGTCCACCCGCTCATACTATTCGTGCTTGCACTTAGTCCTCTACTCCTACAGATCCACCGCCACGTCCTCCTTCACCTTCTCCCCGACCGCAAGCTCGACCGCTGTGACGGTGGCCGGAGCATTTACAGTAGATGGTGCACCGCTACCCGTCACCGCAACGGCGCCCTCGTCCGCGCCAACCACAGCGGCAACGATGTTAGGAGGCTTATCCTCCGCTTCTACGACTGCGCCCTGCTTCGTCGCCGCATCTTCACGGCCGACCTTCATATTCCGACGATGAAGGGACTAGGATGGTGCAGCAAGGGAGGAGGTTGGTGGGTCATACGAGCTAGGGTTCGAGGGGATGGGAGAGGGTTTTTTGCTGCTTCGTGGAAGAAAAGCATGAGGCATGGGGGGAGAGAGGGAGGCGTGGGTGGGGGAGACTACCAAATAAAGACCCGGGTGGTGCATGTTTGGAGTTCTCAACAGTAGACGCGTGGCCTCGTGCGCTCGTGCATGCTCCCACTACTTACCTTTTTTTGTCTTGTTTATTTTTTGACAAAAAAATACATATTGGTTTTTTTACAAGTGTAGAAATTACATCCAGGTACCCCCAGACCAATTCTCATTGCATTCCAAAGAAAGTCTTTTTTTTGACACATAACATGTGGGCCCATATGAGCATCCACCAAACTTGACATGTGGGTCCCCCATGTCATCCACACACACATAGCACCTAAAAAAAATACTTCTCGGACTAAATATACACTGGCTAGCGGATAACACAGAAGCACATCGAAAGGCCCATCAAATCACCGCATGATAAATAAATCTAAAACACATTCCGTCATCTCCCCCATCTGTCAAACTAAATATTCCATTGGTTTCAAAATATAAGGGGTATTATTTTTTGGAGGTCAAGTATAAACTTTGACCAAGTTCTGATAAAAAAATATCGACATCCACAATAATAAACCCAAACATATGGAAATTCATTTCATGATTAATCTAATCATATCGATGCGATATTATCGATTTTAATATATTTCTCTACGAATTTGATCAAATTAAAAAGGTTTGACTTTTCAGAAAAGTAATACACCTTATATTTTAAAACTTCTTTTAAGAAACCCAACAACACCAACAGCGCAGCAAACCGCACCCAACCTTCTAGTAAATGATTAAACGACCTACATGCAACTGATTTGTACATGAACATGCAACCTCGTGGTATTCGTACGCTGCAATAACCACTCCACACCCTTTCCTGACGTGCTCATTCACATATTCTTCCTTCTTTTCTTCTTACATTTTTTATTTTTTTATTTCTTTTTTGTTTCTTCTTTGGAACAAATTTCTTTCTTCTTATCTGATGAACTTTTTTTCAGAATTGCATAAACTTTTTTCAAAATCAATGAACTTTTTTTTCAAAATCAATGATCTTGTCCAAAAATGAATATACTTTTTTTCAAAGTCGATGAACTTTTATCGTAATGGATGATTTTTCTTTCAACATAAATGAACTATTTTTCAAAATCGATGAACTTTTTTCATATCAAGGATCTTTTTTTCAATTTTGTGAACATTTCTTAATACTTAAGGAGCATTTTTCAAAAATGATGAACTTGTTTTGCAAACAAGTAATTTCAAATTTACATTAATGTTTTATTACAAGAAAGGTTAACTAGCAGTGTTTTCTTGTGATACACAGTAGAACGAGGTTGGTGCAGTGACTGTTCGCGTTAGGCTGCAACTGTGCAGTGCTGAGGTTGAATCCCAACTCTCTCACTATTTCTTCACCTTTTCCTTTTTTAGCAGCCAGACCAACCGGCGCTTAGAGGGAAGCCTTGCGTCGGGGGAGCTCCAGATGGCCCGGCCCAGCCGTGCGGCAGACTATAGCCTCCTTTTTCTTTTCTTTTTTTATGTTTTCTTTTTTTCTTTTTTGCTTTATTTTCTTAAATTTGTTAACACATTAAAATATTCTAAATATGTGTATTAAGAAACATTCTACAAAAAACATTTGAAAGCATGTTGACTAAGCATTTGAAAAATGTTAAATGTGTATCGAGAAAATGTTTATCGCGTATACCAACAATATATTAAAAATTGATCATTTATTCAAAAAAATGTTAATTGAGCATTTGAAAACCACTTGAACAAGTATTTCAAAAATGGTAATCGAGCATCTGAAAAATGTTAAATGTGTATAGAAAAATGTTGATCATGTATTACAAAAATGAAGAAATGTTTTGATCATGTATATAGAAAATATTAATCAAGCATTTAAAAAATATTGAAAAAGTATTTGAAAAATGTAATCAAGCATTTGGAAATGTTAAATGTGTATACAAATAATGTTAACCATGTATTAGAAAAGTTTAAATTTGTTTACCATGTATATAAAAATGTTAACTAAACATTTCTAAAATGTTGAACAATTATTTTAGAAATATTAATCAAGCATCTAGAAATGTTAAATGTGTGTAGAAAAAAATGCTGAGCATTGATTAAAAAAATGGTGAATTTTTGTGATCATGTATATAGAAAATGTTAATCAAGCAAATGATTTTTTTAGAAAGTATTTGAAAATTGTTAATCAAGCATTTGGAAAATGTTAAATTTGTGTAGAAAAAGTGTTTACCATGTATTAGGAATGTTATTTTTTTGATCATGTATATAAAAATATTCATCAAGCATTTTAGATAATGCTGAACAAGTATTTAAACTTTACACAAGCATTCGGAAAACATATGTGTATATAAAAATATTGACCATGTATTAAAAAATGTTAAACTTGTATTTAAAAATGTTAATCAAGAATTTTTAAAAAATGTGTATACAAAAATTGAATATGTATTCAAGAAATATTATTCTAGTATTGGAAAAAGCTGATGAAAAATAAGAAAGAAAGAAAACTGAAGAAAAACAAAGAAACGAAAAAACATAGTGAAAACCGAGAAAGGTACGAAGAAACGTGAAGAAAAACAATGAAAAACAAAGGAAAGAAGAAAAACTATAAAAACAGAGAAAAACCAGTGAAAACAAAAGAAAAAAAACAAAAAAAAATAGAGTGAAAACCCGAAAAACCAGCTCTTTTCACCTCAAGTAAGACGCGCTAAACATACTTAGTACCCTGCGAACCAATGTACGATTCCTGGTTCCTCCATTTTCTAAGTCGCTGCGTCCAGGGAGTGCAGCTAGCGCTCACACGCCCTCCTTTATGGGCCGGCCCAACGAGGAGTGAACGCTTACCTAGTTCCCCTGGTTGCTCGGTCAAGTTTGACCAGTCATAGTTGACCAGTGAAACCATCGAATTTAGGGGGAAAACAAAAGAAATAATTAAAAATAAAAAAAAACTCCAGGAATTTAAAAATCTTCATTGATTTTGAAAAAAGTTCATTGAACTTTTTTGAAAAGTTCATAAACTGTATAAATGCTCATTGATTTTCATCGAATTTAAAAAAAGTTCATCAATTTTGAAAATAATTCATTGATTTTGAGAAAAATCGCATCAAAATAAAAAGTTCATAAATTATAAAAAAGGTTCATAGGCTTTGAAAAATGTTAATCGATTTTTAAAATAGTTCATGGAATTAATTTCAGCAAAATTAGAAAAAGTTCAAAAATTTAATTAACGTTCATCAAATTTGATTTTGTATACAAACAACACCAAAGCCTTTAGTCCCAAACAAGTTGGGGTAGGCTAGAGGTGAAACCCATAATTTCTCGCAACCAACTCATGGCTCTGGCACATGGATAGCAAGCTTCCACGCACCCCTGTCCATAGATAGCTCTTTGGCGATACTTCAATCCTTTAGGTCTCTCTTAATGGACTCCTCCCATGTCAAATTCGGTCGACCCCGCCCTCTCTTGACATTCTCCGCACGCTTTAGCCGTCTGCTATGCACTGGAGCTTCTGGAGGCATGCGCTGAATATGCCCAAACCATCTCAGACAATGTTGGACAAGCTTCTTCTCAATTGGTGCTACCCCAACTCTATCTCGTATATCATCATTCCGGACTCGATCCTTCCTCGTGTGGCCACACATCCATCTCAACATACGCATCTCCGCCACACCTAACTGTTGAACATGTCGCCTTTTAGTCGGCCAACACTCCGCGCCATACAACATTGCGGGTCGAACCGCCGTCCTATAGAACTTGCCTTTTAGCTTTTGTGGCACTCCCTTGTCACAGAGAATGCGAGAAGCTTGGCGCCACTTCATCCATCCGGCTTTGATTCGATGGTTCATATCTTCATCAATATCCCCATCCTCCTGCAACATTGACCCCAAATACCGAAAGGTGTCCTTCCGAGGTACCACCTGGCCATCAAGGCTAACCTCCTCCTCCTCACACCTAGTAGTACTGAAACCGCACATCATGTACTCGGTTTTAGTTCTACTAAGCGTAAACCCTTTCGATTCCAAGGTTTATCTCCATAACTCTAACTTCCTATTTACCCCCGTCCAACTATCGTCAACTAGCACCACATCAAATTTGATTTTGTATCAATTTTAAAAAAGGAAAAAGGAACAAAAAGAAAATAAAAAAGGAGAAATGAAAAATTAAAAAAGGAAAGAAATAGAAAAGCGAAAAAACTAGTTTGGGATATGTGTCAAGAAGCGAAAAAGATGTTAGGATTCACGAAGTGGGTGGTAGTCTAGTTGATTACTACAACTTATATCGAACTAGCAGGTTGAGGGTTGATTCTCATTGGCGCAACTTGCTTTGTTTTCAGGTTTGAACAAGAAAAAGAAAGGAAACTAGGCCGGCCCAGCGCGTTGCCGGGGTGTGCGCCGGTTTGTAAATAACCCTTTAACGGGAGCATTGAGCGCCAAATAGGGTTTGTCGACCGTCTCGTGTGTGTTTCGTGCTTTCTTTTGTTTTTTGGGTGCGTGTGTTTGTTTGGTTGGGCTCCAACGCAAGTAGCGCCCGCGGCCCGTTTGCCCATCGCTACGTCCCCTACATTTACCAAAAAGATATTATCGTCTAGCTGGCAGAGCCAAATCTCGCTAAGCACGTTTTAGGACTTCCTTTAGGATGCCATATGTGGTTTCTTCATCCTCTAGACCTAAACTTGTATGCCACTGTATTTGGACTATGATCAATAAATAAAGTATGTTTAGACTTAAAAAAACTGGTAGAGCCAAATAAACCACCCTCGTGGGAGTAGATGTATTAAGAAGTGTACAATACAATGCGCTTAGGATAGGTGCTTAAAAAATAAACTATTGTTTATTTAAACACCAGCTCTTATTAGTACAAGGTAGACACTTAATTAGACGTCTATCCTGTATAAATTGGCACTGATGCTTTAGAAATCCAAAAGATCAACCGCCGCATAAGTTCAACCGGCACATAAATTTAGAAATCCAAACACTCAACATAGCAGATTAAACTTCACAATCCAAAATATCATCTGGTGCATAAGTTCAAGCAGTAGGGGGCAGAAGTAGCACACAACAACCATAACATAATAAAAGCCTAAAGGGGCAGTACTGAGCCGGCAGCAACAACTAAGCAACGCATCAGATCCTCGGCATCTTCGTAGGACGAGGAAGGCCTCAGGAGGTGGAATGGCAGATGCCGCTTCGCGTACTTTCTTAGGAAGGCTCCAAAGCTAGCGTGTTGAGCCTTGACGAGGGGCCGATGCTTCTTCTCTGATCCTCGACCGACACCGGTGGCATGCTGGATCAGGCTATCATAGTTACTGCGGATTCTCTTGCAACACAAGGGGCATGCTATGTCACCGCAGAGCTTGTTGGGGCCACTGCGGTATGGGATGTCCCCATTCTGCAGCCTCCTGAGGATGTAGCGGCTCTTGCTATCCCTGTTGTCCTTGCTATCATCCATGTCTTCGTCAACTTTTTGTGTATTAGTGAACATAGGAGAAGTTAGTTGATCCACAACTAAGTCAGATTAGGAATACCAAAATAGAGCATTTCATACAAGTAGCAAGTACATTCTAAAAGTAGGATACAAAAATATGATCAATCAGATGATTGACAGAACATGTACCTCATGTATTGCATTATATGTTGATGTATTCTTCGTTTTCTTTCTTCTGCTTTACTTTGCTTTGCATGTGTAGCTGTCTTCCCTCTAAAGAACTACTCCTATTTGTACAATCTAAATTCAGAATTAATGAAAGGGTTGAGGGTTTAGTGTTGGCCAAACTAGAAGATGTGTTATCTCACTATTATAGACCATCTATGATTACCCAACTAGGTAACAACAAAGACTTTTTCTGCATCCAAGCACATAATGTATTTCATACTGAAAATAGTTCATTCCAAAAACAAGATCATCTCTTACCATTTCTTTCAAAAATATTTGTATGATCTGGATTAATCATAAAGAGATACCAGACGTAGTCTAGTTTAAGGATATACAAACTAGATGAGTACGTTCTACAAAGTAAAAATACTGCATCAACAAAGTAAAGATTGCTCTCACTTGATATTTTGAAGACAACAAAGCATATGAATCATGTCATGAATTTTATTAAAAAATTAGAAATTTTGGATTGAAGTACATCGGGTGCATACATAAGAAATAATGGATTGAATTACCGATCTTTGTTAATTGAACTACATTGGGTGCGTACATAAGAAATTCTGGATTGAATTACTGATCTTTGTTGAAGGACTACTACAGATGTCAATCAGAAAATGTCTTCATTGTAGTCCTCTCTATCATTTTTATTTGCCGTTATCAGATAATAGGGGTATTGATGATTCTAATCTAGCTGTATGGTTTCATGATTTTCATTAAATAAATAAGTTCATCTTCCAAGTAAACAAATATACTGTTTCCTTGATGTATACAGATTAATAATCAGATTGAAAATAAGATTCATAGTCAACTTCATTATGGGGAAATCATGAACCAGATTGAAAAAGTTTCAAGTGGTAAAGTATGGAAGATTCTAGAACAAAGGAGAAACATAGTGCTTTGAGGTTTGTGCACAGGGAGCATTGTGCTTAAGCTTAGTAATGAAATATACAAGATAGTACGCATGCATGCTAAAATATTGTATAGTGAATAAGATATCCAATGGACAACAATGCTCGGATTTGCCAACTTTTCACCCTTGGATTGGCTTCATCCAACAACCAACGTTCAAAGTTATTCCCACACTACATAGTGCTATACATGTATTTATCATAACCACATATTAATTGATCCTCTTGATGACTGTCATTAAATCAACAAATTTGCCTACACCATTTGTTACCTAACAAATCCACCGTTTAGTACATCAGAAAAGATTCATAATCAGTTTCAAAATCATATTCGTAGACATCTTCACAAAAAATCTAGGTACAATGGAATTTTAGGCCTCCATTCCTACTGTTCCATGCCAACTTTCAGATTTGTAATGAATGTTTTTAAGCAAATCAAGGGGGTTTCCTTCCAAACCTACCAAACAACTTGTACAAATCCCAAACCCTAAGGGAGAGATCAAACATACATCCCTAAACCTATCTGGGAGAAATCAAATCCTTGCTCCATGCGATTTAGGAGAAAACCCCATGGGAGAAAACCCCAAAAACAGAGCAGGAGAAAACAAGAAAACATAGTAGTACCTCCAAGAGCTCGTCGGAGACCTCATCCTCGAACTTCACGGCCTTGTTCTTAACTTTGAGAATGGCGAGATAGGCCTCCTCGTAGTACATGTCCACCCCCTCGTACTATTCGTGCTTGCACTTAGCCCTCTACTCCTACAGATCCACCGCCACGTCCTCCTTCAACTTCGCCCCGACCGCAAGCTCGACCGCCGTGACGGTGGCTGGAGCAGTCACAGTAGATGGTGCACCGCCACCAGTCACCACAACGGCGCCCTCGTCCGCTCCAACCATGGCGGCAACGATGTTAGGAGGCTTCTCCTCCGCTTCTACGACTGCGCCCTGCTCCGCCGCTGCATCTTCACGTCCGACCTTCATATTCTGACGATGAAGGGACTAGGGTGGAGCAGCAAGGGAGGAGGTTGGTGGCTCGTACGAGCTAGGGTTCGAGGGGAGGGGAGATGGTTTTTTGCTGCTTCGTGGAAGAAAAGCATGAGGCATGGGGGGAGAGAGGGAGGCGTGGGTGGGGGAGACTACCAAATAAAGACGCGGGTGGTGCATGTTTGGAGTTCTCAACACTAGACGCGTGGCCTCGTGCGCTCGTGCATGCTCCCACTACTTACCTTTTTTTGTCTTGTTTATTTTTTTGACAAAAAATACATATTGGCTTTTTTACAAGTGCAGAAATTACATCCAGGTACCCCCAGACCAAATTCTCATTGCATTCCAAAGAAAGTCTTTTTTGACACATAACATATGGGCCCATATGAGCATCCACCAAACTTGACATGTCGGTCCCCCATGTCATCCACACACACATAGCACCTAAAAGTAATACTTCTCGGACGTGCAAATGTTACCAATTTTTCCTAGAGCCTTGTATGAACATGAAAAGCATCCAAAATTTGGTGTTGTTGTCAAGATAACCAAAAATTGACCTTGTTCATCGGAGTCCGTTTCGGTAGGAGGGAAGGGTCTCGAATAACCTATTTTCCGACATCCTTAAAATGGACCCGAATTTTTTCTACAACCTTCTATCAACATGAGAAGCATCCATGCCAGGTTTGGTAGCTTTCTGATTTTGTATTGATTTTCTAGCTATTTCCCAATATAAAACACTAGAATACTTCCCGGACGTGACGCAACTATTGGAAATATGCCTTAGAGGCAATAATAAATTGGTTATTACCATATTTCCTTGTTCATGACAATCATTTATTATCCATGCTAGAATTGTATTGATCGGAAACTCCAATACATGTGTGGACACATAGACAACAACGTGTTCCTAGTGAGCCTCTACCGGACTAGCTCATTGACCAAAGATGGCTATGGTTTCCTAGTCATGGACATGAGTTGTCATTTGGTAAGCGGATGACATCATTAGGAGAATGATGTGATGGACAAGACCCAAACTATGAATGTAGCATATGATCGTATCAAGTTTATTGCTATCATTTTCTGCATGTCAAGTACATGTCCCTATGACCATGAGATCATGCAACTCACTGACACAGGAAGAGTACCTTGTGTGTACCAAACGTCGCAATGTAACTGGGTGACTGTAAAGGTGCTCTACAAGTATCTCCGAGGGTGTCTGTTGAGTTGGCATGGATCAAGACTGGGATTTGTCACTACGTATAACAGAGAGGTATCTCCGGACCCACTCGGTAATACAACATCACAAGAAGCTTGCAAGCAATGTGACTAATGAGTTAGCCACGGGATCTTGTATTACGGAATGAGTAAAGAGACTTTTCGGTAACGAGATTGAATTAGGTATGGAGATACCGACGATCGAATTTCGGGTAAGTAACATGCCGATAGACAAAGGGAACTACATACGGGATTAGCTGAATCCTTGACATCGTGGTTCGACCGATAAGATCTCCGTAGAATATGCAGGAACCAATATGGGCATCCAGCTGCTATTGGTTATTGACCGTAGAGGTGTCTCGGTCATGTCTGCATAATTCTCGGACCCGCAGGGTCTACACACTTAACGTTTGGTGACGATATAAGTATAGTTGAGTCATTATGGTGGTTACCGAAGGTTGTTTGGAGTCCCGGATGAGATCCTGGAAGTGACGAGGAACTCCGGAATAGTCCGGAGGTTAAGATCGATATATTGGATGAAGGGTATTGGAGTCCGAAATTGTTTCGGGGGTACTGAGCGTCGTCGAAAGGGGTTTCGGGGGCCCCCGACAAGTGTTGGGGGGCCCCATGGGCCAAGGGGAGGGGGCAAACCAGACCACTAAGGGGCTGAGCGCCCCCCTCACCCCATCTTACATAACTAGGACGGTTGGGGCGCCCCCTAGGGCTTCCCATCTCCCGGCTTGGGGGGCAAGTCACCCTAGGGGAGATCCCACCTGCCTTGGCCGCCACTTCTAGATTGGATCTAGGGTGCCTCCTCCTCCTCCTCCCTTCCCCCTATATATAGAGAGGTAGAGAGAGGGCAGCCATACCCTAGATCACATATATACGTGACGGCGCTGCCCCGGCTCTCCCTCGTAGCCTTCTTCCTCTCCGTAGCGCTTAGTGAAGCTTTGCTGAGATTCCGCCACCACCACCGACACCATAACATCGTGCCGCAGAAGGACTCAAGCTACTACTTCACCATCGCTCACTGGATTGAGGAGGTGAAGGCGTCATCAAGCCGTATGTGTGTTGAACACGGAGGTGCCGTCTTTTCGGCACTTGGATCGGGAGTTCGCGAGACGGATCGTGATTGGATCGCGAAGACGTTCGTGGGACGGATCGTGATTGGATCAGGAAGACGTTCGACTACATCAACCGCGTTTCTTAACGCTTCCTATTAGCAATCTACAAGGGTATGTAGATCCAATCTCTCCTCTCGTAGATGGTCATCTCCTAGATGGTGAGCGTCAACGTTCCCCAATAGCAACGTGCATTCATTGTCAAAATTGCTTCAAATTTTATGTGGGATACTAGGGTGGGCATGCCCACTTGTTGGCAAAATTTGGTGTCATTCTCAAGATGACAAAAAATTGGCCTTCTTAATCGGAGACCGTTTGGGTAGGAGGGAAGGGTCCGTCTCGAAGGACGTTTTTTGACATGCTTCAAATGTTACCAATTTTTTTCTACATCCGTGTATGAATATGAAAAGCATCCATGCCAAGTTTGGCAGATTTCTGACATTGTATGGATTTTCAAGCTTTTTTGAGATAATATGTTAACTTGCCCTTGGTTCCAGATTATATGAAAATGCATTTCTCATACTACTAAAAGTAGATGTCTTAAATTCACAAAATACTTATATGCTAAGTACTGCAAGGATCTGAGATTCAAAAGACATTGGTTAACAAAATCTCTACTTCAAAAAGACTACAAACATAAGCTAGTCAGAGAAGCATAGATACCGCTGGTGTCAGGAAAGGATCCACCCCTCCCATCCAGCCAGCGGCTCACACAAATAGTATGAACCAATCACAAGCGCCAGGCAAGAACCAGTTTTTAGTGCACTACGTATTACATTACCCAAAAAGACAAGATACAAAAACAAAGCTGAACAGGCTTTTCTCTAGCAAGAGATTGTCTTCAGATGCTTTTAGCATGTCCAACCTCAAGGATAAACCAGCGTCGGCACCCCTATCCACCATCCACGCATAGTAGATCTGAAGATCTCTCTGCAACCTATTCAACTTCTCTTACACCCTCCATCATGCGCCTTATTTTTTCTTTATTTTTCCGCAACACATTCCAATCATGATTTTTTTAATAATCATATTAACAGGAACACAGAGATCAACCAACCTCATATTATCAAACACACTCTAATTCTAAGTTTCCATAAACTCCAAAAAGTAGGATAAATGCCTACTATCATAAGACTCATATCACTTTTATCCAATTTCCCAATCCACACGGCAAAAATATTTTCCATGTTGTCAGGGATGTCATGCATCCCAAAAGAACTCAGCATCCACAACATCTTGGCAACAGAACAATGGGAAAAAAGATGGTCAATATCCTCCTCTCTTCCACAAAAATAGCATTTGCTGTCTTCAAGCCACACCCCTTTTTATCAAGTTATTGGTTGTGTGATATCTATCAACACAAGACAAAAGAAAACTTAGAATCTGGGAGGCATTTTAAATTTCACCCATATCTTTAGCCTTGCAGACCTCTGAGCATTTAACTAGGTCATACTCATTTCTATCAATATTCTTTTGCTAGCACAACCAAGCCCTAAAACAAAGCATCCTCTTATTCACCCCAACTGCCCAACCATAAAAGCCATCATATAATAGGGGATACCAGTTAGAAATATTTAAATCAAAGTGATTCTGCTAGCACTGCCCAAGAATCTACCCTACCAAGTACCACACTTTCACTCCATTTTCTCTTCAGGAGGCTTTCAATGCTTATTTCTTGTTCTTTTTTTATCATTAGGAAGGCCTAAATATTTATAGTGATATCACCTACAGGGCAGGTGAATATCTTGGAATATTACATTTTATTTTTTGCAGCCTCCCCAGTATACATAAATATGAGCAACGCATCTTTATGTCAAGTCTTAGTGAAATAGGGTGAAACATAGATTAACATCATCAAGCCTACTTTGAACTGCTCAAACAATCAGTAAACAAAATTCTAAAATCATGCAAATGACATGTACATGCGGTACACTAATAAAATAAGTACATGAGATGTAACCTAAATCATGAAATTACTAGCATCGTCATATTCATATCAGCAAAATTGACATTGGCATCTTTGCAAGCTTGGGTCAGTAGCTTATCATGTGTTTCATGGCATGGCAATAATTTTAACAAGAAGAAGGCATGAAAAATGACCCAAACATATGCACAAACTTAGGCCATATGATGCATGCATTAATTCAAACAAAAATAACAAAATGCCAAGTTATGCAAAATGTCATGCACAAAAACTTATCCGAATGACATAATTAATACCACCGTTGGATTAGTTGGATTTTCCTACCCCAATTTATATATAACATGAATGCACAAAACAATATATTGCCTAAAAGGGAAACCTAGGACATGCTAGATTACAAATATGTCGAAAATGACTAAAAGGCAGAAGGGTTGGAATTTGTTAGGGACACTGGGGTTTGCTAGGCATCAAGGATGACCAGTGGGCTAGGGCCATGTGGCTTGGAGAGTTTGAGTGTCTTAATGCCCGGTTTGAAATTTTGAAAAAAAAGTGGCCTAAGATGAAATTTGACTTATTTGATGACTTGTTATACTACCATCAATGACATAAACATTGACAATCATATTGATGCTTCTTTTGACATATATCATTATTATAATGTGGAGTTAACTTATATGGTATGCATTAGTAGATACATGCATTAGCCGAAATTGCACTACTGAAATAGTTCAGTGTCTACCTGTGTGTACTGAAACCACACTACTGAAATATTTCAGTGTCTACTTGTGTGTACTGAAACTGCACTACTGAAAGATTTCTATGTCACCAGTGTGTACTGCTACCTCTTGAGCTTGCATTGGTTTTCCCTTTACGAGGAAAGGGAGATGTAGGAAAGTAGAGTAATTATTTCCCTCAGTTTTGAGAACCAGGGTATCAATCTAGTAGGAGACGGCGCACAAGTCATCGAATACCTGCACAAACAATCAAGAACTTGCAACCAACGCGATAAAGGGGTTGTCAATCCCTTCACGGTCACTCGCAAAAGTGAGGTCTGATAGAGATAGATAAACGGTAAAGTAAATATTTTTGGTATTTTTGGGTGTATAGATTGGAAAATAAAGATTGCAAAATAATAGATCAGAAACTAGCAAGATGTAAACGAGATTCAGTAATATGGAAAAGAGACCCGGGGGCCATAGGTTTCACTAGTGGCTTCTCTCAAGATAGCATATATTACGGTGGGTGAACAAATTACTGCCGAGCAATTGATAGAAAAGCGCATAATTATGATGACATCTAAGGCAATGATCATGAACATAGGCATCACGTCCGTGTCAAGTAGACCGACTCCTGCCTGCATCTACTACTATTACTCCACACATCGACCGCTATCCCGCAGCCATCTAGAGTATTAAGTTCATAAAGAACGGAGTAACGCATTAAGAAAGATGACATGATGTAGAGGAATTAACTCAAGCAATATGATGAAAACCCCATCTTGTTATCCTCGATGTCAACAATACAATACATGCCTTGCTGCCCCTAGTGTCACTGGAAAAGGACACCACAAGATTGAACCCAAAGCTAAGCACTTCTCTCATGGCAAGAAAGATTAATCTAGTAGGCCAAACTAAACCGATAATTCGAAGAGACTTGCAAAGATATCAAATCATGCATATAAGAATTCAGAGAAGAACCAAATAATATTCATATATAATCTTGATCATAAATCCACAATTCATCGGATATCGCAAACACACCGCAAAAGAATATTACATCGAATAGATCTCCAAGAACATCAAGGAGAACTTGGTATTGAGAATCAAAGAGAGAGAAGAAGCCATCTAGCTAATAACTATGGACCCTAAGGTCTGTGGTAAACTACTCACGCTTCATCAGAGAGGTAATGGTGTTGATGTAGAAGCCCTCCGTGATCGAATCCCCCTCCGGCAGATCGCCGGAAAAGGCCCCAAGATGGGATCTCACGGGTACAGAAGGTTGCGGCGGTGGAAAAGTGGTTTCATGGCTCCCCCTCATGTTTTTAGGCTATAAGAGTATATATGCGAAGGAACTAGGTCAAGGGAGCTACAAGGGGCCCACGAGGGTGGGAGGGGGGCGCCTACCCCCTGGGCGCGCCCTCCTGCCTCATGGCCGCCTTGTTGCCTCTCCGACTTCATCTCCAAGTCTTCTGGTTTGCTTTCGGTCCAAAAAAGATCACCGCGATGGTTTCACTCCGTTTGGACTCCGTTTGGTATTCCTTTTCTGCAAAACTCTAAAATAGGCAAGAAAACAGAAACTGACACTGGGCTCTCGATTAATAGGCTAGTTCCAAAAATAATATAAAAGAGCATATTAAAGCCCATTAAACATCCAAAACAGATAATATAATAGCATGGAACAATCAAAAATTATAGATACGTTGGAGACGTATCAAGCATCCCCAAGCTTAATTCCTGCTCATCCTCGAGTAGGTAAATGATAAAAACTGAATTTTTGATGTGGAATGCTACCTAACATATTTATTCATGTAATTTTCTTTATTGTGGCATGAATGTTCAGATCCGAAAGATTCATGACAAAAGTTTAATATTGACATAAAAACATTGATACTTCAAGCATACTAACAAAGCAATCATGTCTTCTCAAAATAACATGGCCAAAGAAAGCTATCCCTATACTAACAAAGCAATCATGTCTTCTCAAAATAACATGGCCAAAGAAAGCTATCCCTTCAAAATATATAGTCTGGCTATGCTCTATCTTCATCACACAAAATATTTAATCATGCACAACCCCGATGACAAGCCAAGCAATTGTTTCATACTTTTGATGTTCTCAAACTTTTTTAATCTTCACGCAATACATGAGCGTGAGCCATGGACATAGCACTATAGGTGGAATAGAATGGTGGTTGTGGAGAAGACAAAAAGGAGGAAGATAGTCTCACATCAACTAGGCGTATCAACGGGCTATGGAGATGCCCATTAATAGATATCAATGTGAGTGAGTAGGGATTGCCATGCAACGTATGCACTAGAGCTATAAGTATATAAAAGCTCGAAAAGAAACTAAGTGGGTGTGCAGCCAACTTGCTTGCGCACGAAGACCTAGGGCACTTTGAGGAAGCCCATAATTGGAATATACAAGCCAAGTTCTATAATGAAAAATTCCCACTAATATATGAAAGTGACAACATAGGAGACTCTCTATCATGAGGATCATGGTGCTACTTTGAAGCACAAGTGTGGTAAAAGGATAGTAGCATTGCCCCTTCTCTCTTTTTCTCTAATTTTTTTATTTGTGCCTTTTTTATGGCCTCTTTTTTATTTTTATTTTTTTATTTTTCGTCCGGAGTCACATCCCGACTTGTGGGGGAATCATAGTCTCCATCATCCTTTCCTCACATGGGACAATGCTCTAATAATGAAGATCATCACACTTTTATTTACTTACAACTCAAGAATTACAACTCAATACTTAGAACAAAATATGACTCTATGTGAATGCCTCCAGCGGTGTACCGGGATGTTCAATGATTCAAGAGTGACATGCATGAAAAAAATGTGAACGGTGGCGACAACCATGGAAATCGCTTTGGGACCACAAAACGATGAGTAATGTTCCATGAAACGGGTCAGAATCGACAAAAACACGAGTGTTGATGACCGGCATGTAAATGCACCCAAGGGTTCGCTAATCATGGAAATCACCCGGGACCCCAAAACAGTGAGTAATAGTCCATGAAACGGGTCAGAATCAGCCAAAACTATGAGTGTTGATGACCGACACGTAAACGCACCCTAGGGTCCGTTAATCGTGGAAATCACTCCGGGACCCCAAAACAGTGAGTAATAGTCCACGAAACGGGCCAGAATCGACAAAAACCGCGAGTGTTGATGACCAAAACGTAAATGCACCCAAGGGTTCGTAAATCATGGAAATGACTCCGGGACCCCAAAACAGTGAGTAATTTCCAAGAAATGGGCCAGAATCGGCCAAAACTGCGAGTGTTGATGACTGCGACGTAAGCGCACCTTGGGGTTCAACAACTATGGAAATCGCTTCTGCACATCGAAACAGTGAGTAATAGTCCATGAAACGAGTCAGAATGGGCCAAAACTATGAGTGTTGATGACGGATACACAAACACACCCAGGGATCGTCAATCATGGAAATCGCTCTGGGACCCCAAAACGCTGAGTAATGGTGCACGAAACGGACCAGAATCGGCGAAAATTGTGAGTGTTGGTGACCGACACGTAAACGCACACTGGGATTCGTCAATCATGGAAATCACTTCGGGAACCCAAAACTGCGTAATAGTCCAAGAAACAGGCCAGAATCGGCCCAAACTGGGAGTCTTGATGACCAACACGTAAGCACACCTTTGGGTTTGACAACCATAGAAAACGCTTCGGGACCCCTAAACGGTGAGTAATAGTCCACGAAACGGGCCAGAATAGGACAAAATTGCGTGTCTTGATGACCGACACGTAAGCGCACCTTGGGGTTCAACAACTATGGATGGCTCCGGGACCCCAAAATAATGAGTAATAGTCCAAGAAACGGGCCAGAATCGGCCAAAACTGGGAGTGTTGATAACCGACCCGTAAGCGCACCTTGGGTTCAACAACTATGGAGATTGCTTCGGGACCCCAAAATGGTGAGTAATAGTCCACGAAACAGGTCAAAATTGGCCAAAACTATGAGTGTTGACGACGGACATGCAAAGGCACCCGGGGGATGGTCAATCGTGGAAATCGCTCCGGGACCCCAAAACGCTGAGTGGTAGTGCACGAAATTGAACAAAATCTTCCAAAATTATGAGTGTTGATGACCGACACATAAACGCACCACGGGGTTCATCAATCGTGGAAATCACTTCGGGACCCCAAAATTAAGTAATAGTCCAAGAAACGGGCCAGAATTGGCCCAAACTGTGAGTCTTGACGACCAACACCTAAGCACACCTTGGGGTCCGACAACCATGGAAATTGCTTTGGGACCACCAAACGGTGAGTAATAGTCCACCAAACGGGCCAGAATCGACAAAAACCGCGAGTGTTGATGACCGACACGTAAACGCACCCAAAGGTTCGTTAATCGTGGAAATCACTCCTGGACCCCAAAACAGTGAGTAATAGTCCACGAAACGGGCCAGAATCAGCCAAAACTATGAGTGTTGATGACCGACATGTAAATGTACCCCGGGATTCGTTAATCGTGGAAATCACTCTGGGACCCCAAACAATGAGTAATAGTCCATGAAATGGGCCAGAATCGACAAAAACCGCGAGTGTTGATGACCAACTCATAAACGCACCCCGGGGTTCGTCTATCGTGGAAATGACTTCGGGACCCCAAAACGGTGAGTAATTGTCCAAGAAACGGGCTAGAATCGGCCAAAACTACGAGTGTTGATGACTGAGACGTAAGCGTGCCTTGGGGTTCAGCAACTATGGAAATCGCTTCGGCACATCAAAATAGTGAGTAATAGTCCATGAAACGGGTCATAATGGGCCAATACTGTGAGTGTTGAGGATGGACACGTAAACACACCCCGGGGATCGTCAATCATGGAAAGCACTCTGGGACCCCAAAACGCTGAGTAATGGTGCTAGAAACGGACCAGAATTGGCCAAAATTATGAGTGTTGGTGACCGACACGTAAACGCACACTGGGGTTCATCAATCGTGGAAATCACTTCGGGACCCCCAAACTGAGTAATAGTCCAAGAAACGGGCCAGAATCGGCCCAAACTGGGGGTCTTGATGACCAACACGTAAGCTCACCTTGGGGTTTGACAACCATAGAAAACGCTTCGGGACCCCAAAATGGTGAGTAATAGTCAAGGAAACAGGCCATAATCGGCCAAAACTACGTGTGTTGATGACCGACACATAAGCGCACCTTGGGGTTCAACAACTATGGAAATGGCTCCAGGACCCCAAAACAGTGAGTAATAGTCCAAGAAGCGGGCCAGAATCACCCAAAACTGAGAGTATTGATGACCGACACGTAAGCACACCTTGGGGTTCAACAACTATGGAAAGCGCTTCAGGACCCCATGGTGAGTAATAGTCCACGAAACGGGTCAAAATTGTCGAAAGCTGTGAGTGTTGATGACGGACATGTAATCGCATACCGGGGATAGTGAATCGTGGAAATCGCGCTGGGAGCCTAAAACGCTGAGTTGCAGTGCACGAAACGGACCAGAATCTGCCAAAATTATGAGTGTTCATGAACGACACGTAAACGAACGCCGGGGTTCGGCAACCATGGAAATCACTTCGGGACCCCAAAACTGAGTAATAGTCCAAGAAACAGGCCAGAATCGACCCAAACCGCGAGTCTTGACGACCAACACGTAAGCACACCTTGGGGTTCGACAACCATGTAAATCGCTTTGGGTCCATAAAACGGAGAGTAATATTGCACGAAACGGGTCATAATCGACAAAAACCGCGAGTGTTGATGACCGACACGTAAACGCACCCAAGGGTTCGTAAATCGTGGAAATCACTTTAGGACCCCAAAATAGTGAGTAATAGTCCAGGAAACGGGCTAGAATCGGCCAAAACTATGAGTGTTGATAACCGACACGTAAACGCACCCCAGGGTCCGTTAATCGTGGAAATCACTCTGGGACCCCAAAACAGTGGGAGTAATAGTCCAATAAACGGACCAGAATAGAAAAAACCGCGAGTGTTGATGACCCACACGTAAACGCACCCCGGGGTTCGTTAATCGAGAATATGACTCCGGGACCCCAAAACAGTGAGTAATTGTCAAGAAACGGGCCAGAATTGGCCAAAACTATGACTGTTGATGACCGAGATGTAAGCGCACCTTGGGGTTCAACAACTATGGAAATCGCTTCGGCACATCGAAACAGTGAGTAATAGTCCACGAAACGAGTCAGAATGGGCCAAAACTGTGAGTGTTGACGACAGACACGTAAACGCACCTCGGGGATCGTCAATCATGGAAATCGCTCTGGAACCCCAAAACGCTGAGTAATAGTGGACGAAACGGACCAGAATCGGCCAAAATTGTGAGTGTTGGTGACTGACTCATAAACACATAAGCACACCTTGGGGTTCGACAACCATGGAAATCGCTTTGCGACCGGAAAAAGATGAGTAATAGTCCACGAAACGGGCTAGAATCGGCCAAAACTATGAGTGTTGATAACCGATCACGTAAAACGCACCCCAGGGTCTGTTAATCATGGAAATCACTCTAGGACCCCAAAACAGTGGGAGTAATAGTCCAATAAACGAGCCAGAATAGAAAAAACCGTGAGTGTTGATGACCCACACGTAAACGCACCCCAGGGTTCGTTAATCGAGAATATGACTCCGGGACCCCAAAACAGTGAGTAATTGTCCAAGAAACGGGCCAGAATCGGCCAAAACTATGACTGTTGATGACCGAGACGTAAGCGCACCTTGGGGTTCAACAACTATGGAAATCGCTTCGGCACATCGAAACAGTGAGTAATATTCCACGAAACGAGTCAGAATGGGCCAAAACTGTGAGTGTTGACGACGGACACGTAAACGCACCTTGGGGATTGTCAATCATGGAAATCGCTCTGGGACCCCAAAACGCTGAGTAATAGTGGACGAAACGGACCAGAATCGGCCAAAATTGTGAGTGTTGGTGACTGACTCATAAACACATAAGCACAACTTGGGGTTCGACAACCATGGAAATCGCTTTGCGACCGGAAAACGATGAGTAATAGTCCATGAAACGGGCTAGAATTGGCCAAAACTATGAGTGTTGATAACCGACACGTAAACGCACCCCAAGGTCCATTAATCATGGAAATCACCCTGGGACCCTAAAACAGTGAGTAATAGTCCAATAAACGGGCCAGAATCAACAAAAACCGCGAGAGTTGATGACCAACACGTAAACGCACCCCAGGGTTCGTCTATTGTGGAAATGACTTCAGGACCCCAAAATGGTGAGTAATTGTCCAAGAAACGGGCTAGAATCGGCCAAAACTCCGAGTGTTGATGACCGGGACGTAAGCGCGCCTTGGGGTTCAACAACTATGGAAATCGCTTCGGCACATCAAAACAGTGAGTAATAGTCCATGAAACGGGTCAGAATGGGCCAATACTATGAGTGTTGAGGACGGGCACGTAAACGCAACCCGGGGATCGTCAATCATGGAAAGCACTGTGGGACCCCAAAACACTGAGTAATAGTGCATGAAACAGACCTGAATCGCCCAAAATTGTGAGTGTTGGTGACCGACACGTAAACTCACACCGGGGTTCGTCAATCGTGGAAATCACTTCGGGACCCGAAAACTAGGTAATAGTCCAAGAAACGAGCCAGAATCGGCCCAAACTGGGGGTCTTGATGACCAACCCGTAAGCGCACCTTGGGGTTTGACAACCACAGAAAACGCTTTGGGACCCCAAAACAGTGAGTAATAGTCCAAGAAGCGGGCCAGAATCGGCCAAAACTAAGAGAGTTGATGACCGACATGTAAGCGCACCTTGGGGTTCAACAACTAGGGAAAGCGCTTCAGGACCCCACGGTGAGTAATAGTGCACGAAACGGGTCAAAATTGTCGAAACTATGAGTGTTGACGACGGACATGTAATCGCTCCCCGGGGATAGTGAATCATGGAAATCGCTCTAGGATCCCAAAACGCTGAGTTGTAGTGCACGAAACGGACCAGAATTTGCCAAAATTATGAGTGTTCATGACCGACACATAAACGAACCCCGGGGTTCGTCAATCATGGAAATCACTTCGGGACCCCAAAACTGAGTAATAGTCCAAGAAACGGGCCAGAATCGACCCAAACCGCGAGTCTTGACGACCAACACGTAAGCACACCTTGGTGTTCAACAACCATGTAAATCGCTTAGGGATCACAAAACGGAGAGTAATATTGCACGAAACGGGTCATAATCGACAAAAAACGCGAGTGTTGATGACCGACACGTAAAGGCACCCAAGGGTTCGTCAATCGTGGAAATCACTCTGGGACCCCAAAATAGTGAGTAATAGTCCACGAAACGGGCTAGAATCGGCCAAAACTATGAGTGTTCATAACCGACACGTAAACGCACCCCAGGGTCCGTTAATCGTGGAAATCACTTTGGGACCCCAAAACAGTGAGTAATATTCCAATAAACGGGCCAGAATTGACAAAAACCGCGAGTGTTGATGACCCACACGTAAACGCACCCCGGGGTTCGTCAATCGTGAATATGACTCCGGGACCCCAAAACAGTGAGTAATTACTCACCGTTCTGGGGTCCCGAAAAGATTTCCATAGTTGTTGAACCCCAAGGTGCGCATATGTGACGGTCATCAACACTCACAGATTTGGCCGATTCTAGCCCGTTTCGTGGACTATTACTCACTGGTTTGGGGTCGCGAAGTGATTTCCACAATTAACGAAACCGGGGTGCGTTTACGTGACGGTCATCAACACTCATAGTTTTGGCCGATTTTGGCCTATTTCGTGGACTATTACTCACCGTTTTGGGGTCCCGAAGTGATTTCCATAGTTGTGAAAGCCCAAGGTGCGCTTACGTTTCGGTCTTCAACACTCACAGTTATGGCCGATTCTGGCCCGTTTCATGGACTATTACTCACTGTTTTGGGGTCCCGAAGTGATTTCCATGATGAAGGAACCCCGGTGTGCGTTCACGTGTCGGTCATCAACACTCGAATTCTGGCCCATTTCGTGGACTATTACTCACTGTTTTGGGGTCCCGGAGTGATTTCTGCAATTAATGATCCCGGGGTGCATTTACGTATCGAGCATCAGCACTCACAGTTTTGGATGATTTTGGCCCGTTTCGTGGACTATTACTCACCGTTTTGGTATCCCAGAGCGATTTCCATAGTTGTGAAACCCCAAGGTGTTCTTTCATGTCGGTCATCAACACTCACAGTTTTGGTCGATTCTGGTCCGTTTCATGGACTATTCCTCACTGTTTTGGGGTCCGGAGTGATTTCCATGATTAACAAACCCCGTTGCGCATTTACGTGGAGGTCATCAACATTCACAGTTTTGGCCGATTCTGACCCGTTTTGTGGACTATTACTCACCGTTTTGGGGGTCCCAAAGCGATTTCCATGGTTGCCGAACCCCAAGGTGCGCTTACGTGTCGGTCATCAACAATCACAGTTTTGGCCGATTCTGGCCAGTTTCTTGGACTATTACTCAGTTTTGGGGTCCCGAAGTGATTTTTACGATTGACGAACCCCGTTGTGCGTTTATGTGTCGGTCATCAACACTCACAATTTTTGTCAATTCTGTTCGATTTCGTGCACTACTACTCAGCGTTTTGGGGTCTTAGAGCTATTTCCATGATTAAGAATCCCTGGGGTGCGTTTACGTGTCCGACATCAACACTCTGACCCGTTTCGGGGACTATTACTCACCGTTTTGGGGTCCCAAAGCGATTTCCATAGTTGTTGAACCCCAAGGAGCGTTTATGTGTCGGTCATCAACACTCATAATTTTGGCCGGTTCTGGCCCGTTTTATGGACTATTACTCACTCTTTTGGGGTCCCGGATTGATTTCCACGATTAATGAACCCCCGGCTGCGTTTACGTGTCGGTCATCAACACTCATAGTTTTGGCCGATTCTGGCGCATTTCGAGGACTATTACTCACTGTTTTGGGGCCCCAGAGTGATTTCCACGATTAACGAACCCTTGGGTGCGTTTACGTGTCGGTCATCAACACTCGTGGTTTTTGCCGATTCTGAGCCGTTTCGTGGACTATTACTCACCGTTCTGGGGTCCCGAAGAGATTTCCATAGTTGTTGAACCCCAAGGTGGGCATATGTGACTGTCAACAACTATCATAGTTTTAGCCGATTCTGGCCCGTTACATGGACTATTACTCACTGTTTTGGGGTCCCGGAGTGATTTGCATGATTCACGAACCCCGGGGTGCGTTTACCTGTTGGTCATCAACACTCGCGGTTCTTGTTGATTCTGGCGCATTTCTTGGACCATTACTCACTGTTTTGGTGTCTCGGAGTGATTTCCAGGACTTACGATCCCCGGGGTGCGTTTATGAGTTGGTCATCAACACTTGCGGTTTTTGTTGATTCTGGCCCACTTCATGGACTACTACTCACCGTTTTGGGGCCCCGAAGCATTTTCCATGGTTGTCAAACCCCAAGTTGTGCTTATGTGTGGGTCATCAACAATAGTAGTTTGGGATGACTCTGACCCATTTTTGGACCATTACTAAGTTTTGGGCCCCGGAGTGATGTCCATAATTGACGAACCCCGGGGTGCGTTTACGTGTCGGTCATCAACAGTCACAGTTTTGGCCGATTCTGGCCCGTTTCATGGACCATTGCTCACTATTTTTGGGTCCCAGAGTGCCATGATTAACAAACCCCGAGGTGCGTTTACGTGTCGGCTATCCACACTCAGAGTTTTCGCCGATTTTGGCCCATTTCATGGACTATTACTCACTGTTGTGGGGTCCCAGAGTGATTTCCACGATTAACAAACCCCGGGGTGCATTCACGTGTCAGTCATCAACAGTCAGAGTTATGCCGATTCTGGTCCATTTTGTGCAGTAACTATGCGTTTTGGGGTCCCGGAGTGATTTCCATAATTAACGAACCCCAGGGTGCGTTTACGTGTCAGTCATCAACACTCATAGTTTTGGCCGAGTTTGGCCCATTTCGTGGACTATTACTCACCGTTTTGGGGCCTCGAAGCGATTTCCATAGTTGTGAAACCCCAAGGTGCGCTTACGTGTCGGTCATCAACATTAACAGTTTTGGCCGATTATGGCCCGTTTCGTGGACTATTACTCACAGTTTTGTGGTCCCGAAGAGATTTCCATACTTGTTGAACCCTAAGGTGTGCTTACGTCTCGGTCATCAACACTCATAGTTTTAGCCGATTCTGGTCCGTTTCATGGACTATTACTCAATGTTTTGGGGTCCCGGATGATTTCCACAATTAACAAACCCGGAGTGCGTTTACGTGTCGATCATCAACACTCATAGTTTTGACAGATTCTAGCCCATTTCGTGTATTATTACTCACCGCTTTGGGGTCCCGGAGTGATTTCCACGATTAACGAACCCAGGGTGCGTTTACATGCCGGTCATGAACACTCATAGTTTTGGCCGATTCTGGCCCATTTCATGGACTATTACTCACCATTCTGTGGTCCCAAAGCGATTTCCATGGTTGTCGAACCCCAAGGTGCGCTTACGTGTCGATCATCAACACTCATAATTTTGGCAGATTTTGGCCCGTTTCGTGGACTATTACTCACTATTTTGGGGTCCCAGAGTGATTTCTACGATTAACGAACCCCGGGGTGCGTTTACGTGTCGATCATCAACACTCACAGTTTTGGCCGATTCTGGCCCGTTTCGTGGACTATTACTCACTGTTTTGGGGTCCTGGAGTGATTTCCATGATTAACAAACCCTGGGTGCGTTTACGTGTCGGTCATCATCACTCACAATTTTTGTCAATTTCGGTCGATTCGTGCACTACTACTGAGCATTTTGGGGTCTTAGAGCTATTTCCACGTTTGAGAATCCTCGGCGTGCGTTTACGTGTCCGACATCAAGACTCATAGTTTTGGCCCATTCTGACCCGTTTCAGGGACTATTACCCACCGTTTTGGGGTCCCAAAGCGATTTCCATAGTTGTTGAACCCCAAGGAGCGTTTACGTGTTGGTCATCAACACTCACAATTTTGGCCGGTTCTGGCCGTTTTATGGACTATTACTCACTCTATTGGGGTCCCGGAGTGATTTCCACGATTAACGAACCCCCGGTTGCGTTTATGTGTTGGTCATCAACACTCATAGTTTTGGCCGATTCTTGAGCATTTCGGGGACTATTACTCACTGTTTTGGGGCCCCGGAGTGATTTCCATGATTAACGAACACTTGGGTGCGTTTACGTGTCGGTCATCGACACTTTTGGTTTTTGCCGATTCTGAGCCGTTTCATGGACTATTACTCACCGTTCTGGGGTCCCGAAGTGATTTCTACGATTGACGAACTTTGGTGTGCGTTTACGTGTCGGTCATCAACACTCAAAATTTTGGCCGATCCTCGTTTGTTTCATGCACTATTACTCAGCGTTTTGGGGTCCCAGAGCGATTTCCACGATTGACGATCCCTGGGGTGCGTTTACGTGTCCGTCGTCAGCACTCATAGTTTTGGCCCATTCTGACCCGTTTCGTGGACTATTACTCACCGTTTTTGGGTCCCGAAGCGATTTCCATAGTTGTTGAACCCCAAGGTGCACTTACCTCTCGGTCATCAATATCATAATTTTGGCATATTCCCAAGGTCACGGAACCCGCAAGTTGATCACCAACACATACATCAAGTGAATGAATGGAATACGCCATTTTCACCATGGGTATCCCACGCAAGACATACATCAAGTGTTCTCAAATCATTAAAGACTCAATCCGATAAGATAACTTCATAGGGATAACTCAATCCATTACAAGAAGGAAGAGGGGGAGAAACATCATAAGATCCAACTATAATAGCAAAGTTCGCGGTGCATCAAGATCGTGTCATATCAAGAACACGAGAGAGAGAAAGATCAAACACATAGCTACCGGTACATACCCTCAGCCCCGTGGGTGAACTACTCCCTCCTTGTCATGGAGAGCGCCGGGATGATGAAGATGGCCATCGGTGATGTATCCCTGCTCCGGCATCTAGGTAATGTTCTGGAATTTTGGGGATATATAAGAGGTGTTGGCATCGGGAACAAGTCAGGGGGGTCTATGAGGCAGCCACAAGGTAGGGGGCGAGCCAAGGGGGGTAGGGTGTGCCCTACATCCTCTTGGTGGCCTCGGGACTCCTCCGGTCCATCTCGGATTCTCCGTGGGCTTCTTTTGGTCCAAAAATAAGCTCCGTAAATTTTCAGGTCAATTGGACTCCGTTTGATATTCATTTTCTGCGATACTCAAAACAACGAAAAACAGAAACTGGCACTGGGCTCTAGGTTAATAGGTTAGTCCCAAAAATAATATAAAATAGCATATTCATGCATATAAAACATCCAAAATAGATAATATAATAGCACGGAACAATAAAAAATTATAGATACGTTGGATATGTATCAGCCTGTTTCTTGGACTATTACTCATTGTTTTGGGGTCCCGGAGCTATTTCCATAGTTGCTGAACCCCAAGGTGCGGTTACGTGTCGGTCATCAACATACGCAGTTTTGGCCTGTTCAGGCCCGTTTCGTGGACTTACTCACTGTTTTGGGGTCCCAGAGTCATTTCCACGACTAACGAACCGCGGGGTGCGTTACGTGTTGGTCATCAACTCTCACAGTTTTTGTCTATTCTGGCCCGTTTCATGGACTATTACTCACACTTTTGGGGTCCCAAAGTGATTTTCATGATTAATGAAACCCCGGTTGCATTTACGTGTCGGTCATCAACAGTTTTGGCCGATTCTGGCCCATTTCGGGGACTATGACTCACTGTTTTCGGGCCCCGGAGCGATTTCCACAATTAACGAACCCTTGGGTGCGTTTACATGTCGGTCATCAACACTCCCAATTTTTGTCGATTCTGACCTGTTTCGTGGACTATTACTCACTGTTTTGTGGTCCCAAAGCAATTTCCATGCTTGTCGAACCACAAGGTGTGCTTACATGTTTGTTGTCAAGACTCACAGTTTGGGCCAATTCTAGCTTGTTTCTTGGACTATTACTCGCATTTGGGGTCCCGAAGTGATTTCCACGATTGACGAACCCTGCGGTGCGTTTACGTGTCGGTCATCAACACGCATAAGTTTGGCAGATTCTGGTCTGTTTCGTGCACTACCATTCAACGTTTTGGGGTCCTAGAGCGATTTCCACGATTGACTAAGCCCGAGGTGCGTTTACGTGTCCGTCGTCAACCATCTCAATTTTGGCCAATTTTAACCCGTTTTGTGGATTATTACTTACCATTTTGGGGTCCCGAAGCGATTTCCATAGTTGTTGAACCCCATGGCGCACTTGGGTGCGTTTACGTGTTGGTCATCAACCCTCGGGATTTTTGTCGATTCTGATCCGTTTCATGGACTATTACTCACCGTTTTGTGGTCCCAAAGGAATGTCCATGGTTGTCGAACCCAAAGGTGTGCTTACGTGTTGGTCATCAAGACTCCCAGTTTGCGCCGATTTTAGCCCGTTTCTTGGACCGTTTTGGGGTCCCGAAGAGATTTGCATAGTTGTTGAACCCCAAGGTGCACTTACCTCTCGCTCATCAACACTCACAGTTTTGGCCGATCCTGGCACGTTTCTTGGACTATTACTCACTGTTTTGGGGTCCCGGATCGATTTCCACGATTATTGAACCCCAGGGTGCGTTTACGTGTCGGTCATCAACACTCGTGATTTTTGTCAATTCTAAGCCGTTTCGCGGACTATTACTCACCATTTGGGGTCCCGAAGAGATTTCCATAGTTGTTGAACCCCAAGGTGCGCATATGAGACGGTCATCAACTATCACAGTTTTGGCCGATTCTGGCCCGTTTCATGGACTATTACTCACAGTTTTGGGGTCCCGGAGTGAGTTCCACGATTGACGAACCCCGAGGTGCGTTTACATGTTGGTCATCAACACTCGCGGTTTGTGTTGATTCAGGCCCATTTCTTGGACTATTACTCACTGTTTTGGGGTCCCGGAGTGATTTCCATGATTTACGAACCCCGAGGTGTGTTTACGTGTTGATCATCAACACTTGCGCGTTTTTTGTTGATTCTGGCCTGCTTCGTGGACTACTACTCACAGTTTTGGGGTCCCGAAGCATTTTCCATGGTTGTCAAACCCCAAGTTGCGCTTACGTCTCGGTCATCAACAATCGTAATTTGGGATGACTCTGACCCATTTTTGGACCATTACTCAGTTTTGGGGGCACCGGTGTGATTTCCATGATTGACGAACCCCGGCGTGCATTTACGTGTCGGTCATCAACAGTCACAGTTTTGGCCGATTCTGGCCTGTTTCATGGACTATTGCTCACTGTTTTGGGGTCCCGGAGTGCCATGATTAACAAACCCCGGGGTGCGTTTATGTGTCGGTTATCAACACTCAGAGTTTTGGCCGATTTTGGCCCATTTTGTGGAGTGATTTCCACAATTAACAAACCCTGGGGCCCCGAAGCGATTTCCATAGTTGTGAAACCCCAAGGTGCTCTTACGTGTCGGTCATCAACATTAACAGTTTTTGCCGATTATTGTCCGTTTCGTGGACTATTACTCAACGTTTTGGGGTCCCGAAGCAATTTCCATAGTTGTTGAACCCTAAGGTGCGCTTACATGCCGGTCATCAACACTCACAGGTTTAGCCGATTCTGGCCCGTTTCGTGGACTATTACTCATTGTTTTGGGGTCTCGGAGCGATTTCCACAATTTACAAACCCGGAGTGCGTTTATGTGTCGGTCATCAACACTCATAGTTTTGGCCAATTCTGGCCCGTTTTGTGTATTATTAGTCACCGCTTTGGGGTCCCAGAGTGATTTCCACGATTAGCGAACCCCAGGGTGCGTTTACATGTCAGTCATCAACACTCACAATTTTGGCCGATTCTGGCCCGTTTCGTGGACTATTTCTCACCATTCCGGGGTCCCAAAGCGATTTCCATGGTTGTCGAACCCCAAGGTGCGCTTACGTGTCGGTCATCAACACTCATAGTTTTGGCAGATTTTGTTCCGTTTCGTGGACTACTACTCACTATTTTGGGGTCCCGGCGTGATTTCTACGATTAACGAACCGCGGGGTGCGTTTACGTGGCGATCATCAACACTGACATTTTTGGCCGATTCTGGCCCATTTCGTGGACTATTACTCATTGTTTTGGGGTCCTGGAGTGATTTCCATCATTAACGAACCCTGGGGTGCGTTTACATGTCGGTAATCAACACTTGTGGTTTTTGTCGATTCTGAGCCGTTTCATGGACTATTACTCACCGTTCTAGGGTCTCGAAGAGATTTCCATAGTTGTTGAACTCCAAGGTGTGCATATGTGACGGTCTTCAAACTATCATAGTTTTAGCCGATTCTGGCCCATTTCATGGACTATTACTCACTGTTTTGGGGTCCCGAAGTGAGTTCCACGATTGACGAACCCCGGGGTGCGTTTACGTGTTTTTCATCAACCCTCGCGGTTTGTGTTGATTCATGCCCATTTCTTGGACTATTACTCACTGTTTTGGGGTCTCGGAGTGATTTCCATGATTTACGAACCCCGGGGTGCGTTTACGTGTTGATCATCAACACTTGCAGTTTTTGTTGATTCTGGCCCGTTTCGTGGACTACTACTCACCGTTTTGGGGCCCCGAAGCATTTTCCATGGTTGTCAAACCCCAAGTTGCGCTTATGTGTCGGTCATCAACAATCGTAGTTTGGGATGACTCTGACCCATTTTTGGACCATTACTCAGATTTGGGGCCCCGGAGTGATTTCCACGATTGACGAACCCCGGGGTGCCTTTACATGTCGGTCATCAACAATCATAGTTTTGGCCGATTCTGGCCCGTTTCATGGACTATTGCTCACTGTTTTGGGGTCCCGGAGTGCCATGATTAACGAACACCAGGGTGCGTTTATGTGTCGGTTATCAACACTCAGAGCTTTGGCCGATTATGGCCCATTTCGTGGACTGTTACTCAGTTTTGTGGGGTCCTAGAGTGATTTCCACGATGAACAAACCATGGGGTGCGTTCACGTGTCGGTCATCAACACTCATAATTATGCCGATTCTGGTCCGTTTTGTGCACTATTACTATGTGTTTTGGGGCCTCGGAGTGATTTCCATAATAAACGAACCCCGGGGTGCGTTTATGTGTCGGTCATCAACACTCATAGTTTTGGCCGAGTTTGGCCCATTTCATGGACTATTACTCACCGTTTTGGGGCCCCGAAGTGATTCCCATAGTTGTGAAACCCCAAGGTGGGCTTACTTGTGGGTTATCAACATTAAAAGTTTTGGCCTATTCTGGCCCGTTTCATAGACTATTACTCACCGTTTTGGGGCCCCGAAGCGATTTCCATAGTTCTTGAACCCCTAGGTGCGCTTTTGTGTCGGTCATCAACACTCACAGTTTTAGCAGATTCTGGCCCGTTTCGTGGACTGTTAATCACTGTTTTGGGGGTCTCGGAGTGATTTCTACAATTAACGAACCCGGAGTGCATTTACGTGTCGGTCATCAACACTCATAGTTTTGGCTGATTCTGGCTCGTCTCGTGTAATATTATTCACCGCTTTGGGGTCCCAGAGTGATTTCCACGATTAACGAGCCTCAGGGTGCGTTTATGTGTCGGTCATCAACGCTCACAGTTTTAGCTAATTCTGGCCCATTTTGTTGACTATTACTCACTGTTCTAGGGTCCCAAAGCGATTTCAATGTTCTTCAAACTCCAGGGTGCGCTTATGTGTCGATCATCAACACTCACAATTTTGGCCGATTTTGGCCCGTCTCGTGGACTATTACTCACTATTTTGGGGTCCCATAGTGATTTCCACGATTAACAAACCCCGGGGTGCGTTTATGTGTTGGTCATACACACTCACGGTTTTGGCCAATTCTGGCCTGTTTCGTGGACTATTACTCACTGTTTTGGGGTCCCGGAGTGATTTCCATGATTAACGAACACGGGGTGCGTTTACGTGTCGGTCATCAACACTCACGATTTTTGTCGATTCTGAGCCGTTTCATGGACTATTACTCACCATTCTGGGGTCCCGAAGAGATTTCCATAGTTGTTGAACCCCAAGGTGCGCATACGTGATGGTCATCAACACTCACAGTTTTGGCCGATTTTGGCCCGTTTCATGGACTATTACTCACTGTTTTGGAGTCCAGGAGTGAATTCCATGATTAACAAACTCCGTTGTCCGTTTACGTGGCGGTCATCAACACTCACACTTTTGACCGATTCTGATCCGTTTCGTGGACTATTACTCACCGTTTTGGGGTCCCAAAGCGATTTGCATGGTTGCCGAACCCCAAGGTGCGCTTACGTGTCGGTCATCAACAATCACAGTTTTGGCCAATTCTGGCCCATTTCTTGGACTATTGCTCAATTTTGGGGTCCCGAAGTGATTTCTACGATTGACGAACCCCGTTGTGCGTTTACGTGTCGGTCATCAAGACTTACAATTTTGGCCGATCTTGGTCCGTTTCATACACTACTACTCAGCATTTTGGGCTCCCAGAGCGATTTCCACGATTGACAATCCCCGGGGTGCGTTTACCTGTCAGTCGACAACACTCATAGTTTTGGCCCATTCTGACCCGTTGTTGGTGTCAAAACCGGTGGATCTCGGGTAGGGGATCCCGATCTGTGCGTCTTAGGCTAATGGTAACAGGATGCAAGGGACACAATGTTTACCCAGGTTCGGGCCCTCTTGATGGAGGTAAAACCCTACTTCCTGCATGATTGATATTGATGATATGGGTATTACAAGAGTTGATCTACCACGAGATCGTAGAGGCTAAACCCTAGAAGCTAGCCTATGATGATTATGATTGTGATCGTCCCTCTAAGGACTAAACCCTCCGGTTTATATATACACCGGAGGGGTTAGGGTTTACATGGAGTCGGTTACAAAGAAGGAAATATAATATCCAGATCGCCAAGCTTGTCTTCCGCACAAAGGAAAGTCCCATCCGGACACGCGACGAAGTCTTGAGTCTTGTATCTTCACGGTCCAAAAGTTCGGCCAAAGTATATAGTCCGGCTGTCCGGATACCCCCTAATCCAGGACTCCCTCAGTAGCCCCTGAACCAGGCTTCAATGATGATGAGTCCGACGCGTAGTTTTGTCTTTGGCATTGCAAGGCGGGTTCCATCTCCGAACACTCCGTAGTAACTATCGAACACTTAAACCGTGTCCGGATGTGCAAGATGAGCTTCATATACCACCGTAGAGAGAATGATATTTCACAAATGTGATCTGCTGACAACTTTTGACAACGTGACATGATGCTATGGTCAGATCATTTTTCCAACTGTTTTCCTGTGACCAGCCACAACGCATATTGCGAGGCGGTTTCCTCTGCACGTCTTGCTGAAGCAGAGATCGTGTCCCCTTATCACGGGATTCTCATCAATACGGGTGTGGGTATCCCAACCGTACTGCTAATTGCGGCAAGTGGGGAACGAGCGGGTTCCACCAGGCAAGTGGGGAGGTACAAAAGTTTTCATCGCCTCTATAAAGAGATAAGGTCTCTTCTTTTTACCCACGCCTTTTCCTTCCATTTGTCCATTCTCCTCTGTTCGCGCCCTAGCGCCCAGGCACTCTTCTTGTCCACCGAAGAGAGGTTCTTCGAAGATGTCCAGATCCGGAGCAGGAGGCAAATGGATGGCCTCTACCGTCCAGGAGAAGGATATCAAGAAGCTCCGAGAGGCCAGGTACCTAGCCAGAAAGATCGGCCACCGTGTTCCTCCGGTGGGACAGATCGTCCCTACTCCGGAGCCCCACGAGAGGGTCGTGTTTCTTCCTCATTTTGTCCGCGGGCTCGGGTTTCCCCTTCACCCATTCGTTCGCAGTATCATGTATTATTACGAGATTGACTTTCATTATCTGTCCCCCAATTCTTTCCTTAATATCTCGATGTTCATCGTTGTTTGTGAGGCTTTTCTCCGAATTTCGCCTCACTTCGGCCTATGGCTGAAGATTTTCAATGTGAAGCCCAAGGTGGTGAGTGGCAAGCACGCCGAGTGCGGAAGCGCCATGGTGAGCAAGATGCCCAAGATTGTATGGCCGACGGGTGCCTTCAATGACTCCGTCAAGGAGTGGCAGCAGCAGTGGTTCTATATCACCGAACCGCGTGGCAAAAAGTGGGCTGCGGTTCCTGAGTTCAGATCCGGAGCCCCACTGCGGCTCGCGTCCTGGCCCGAGAAGGGCGTGAACTGGTCCTCGTCCGATGAGCTGTCACTGCTCCAGACGCCTGTCTAGAGTGTGGTCGACAAGGATGTCAAACTTGTCGACGTAGTTCAAGTGATGTTAGTTGGCCTAGTTCTCCCTTGCCAACGTCGAGCCTGCAATTTGTGGGAACACAACCCAACCGAGCACCACACCCTACGGGAGCTCTATGGTTCCTCCCACAAGGATATCTGGAAGGTGCTCCTTAAGTCTGTCAAATCATGGCCGGGCTCTGCCGAGGACCGTGGGTATCAATTATGCCACTTTGCAAGTCCGGTAAGTTATTGCTGTGCTTTGTCCATCCACGCTTCAGTTGGCATGTCCTGAGGGAGACACTTTTCTCATGCTTTATCATAACCCCAGGGATGGATAAAAAATGTGGAGCGGATACACTATCCTACCCCGCTGCCGGAGGAACTGGCCGGACCTCTTCTGACGAAGATGATGGTCCCATCGCCTTACAAGGCACCGAAGAAAGAGGCTTCCAAGAAGGTCAAGAAGACCCGGAGTGGCCGCCGTCATTGCGATGCTTCGGACGCAAAATCCGAAAACTCCAGCGACCACCCCTCTTCCGAAGACGAAGAGGAGGAGGAGGAGGAAGACGAGTCTCCCGCAATGGGTGGGCATAAAAGGACGACTTCCTCATCCCTGGAGGCCGAATCGCCAAAGAGGGGGAAAGGTTCCCTCCCAGAGGCATCCACCACGGCTGCTAATAGCATCCCGGAGTGGGATCCAAGGGTCCAGCCCCTGGAAAAGTCATAAGTATACAAAATCCGAACACGCATACACGCCCGGGGTTGTTAGGATGTAGTAGTTTTAACTGCCCCCATATTTCATACAGCCCGGCGAGGTCCCACGCCGGACAGTCCTCATCGGAGGATTCGCTGAGCTCAGATGCCCTGGCGAGCGAGACGCCTCCAGAGGCCCCTTCCCCGAAGCCTAGGTGCAACACCGGGGTGTCGTCTGTGTGGGACCTGGACCAGGGGGGCATATCCCCGGGGCCGGACACACGGGAGCAGCGGCTCCCATGCATGTCGATGGTGGGGGTGTTCTTAGGTCCGGACCCCAGCCGGACACGGTCCTGGAGACCTTATTTAAAGCTCCAGGATCAGGTGAGCAGCTGCCTTTGGGGGGCTTGCTTGCTTCGCCAGTGGCCTCTGTCCAAGCAGAGCTGTCGTACGACCTATCGATTGCGTTAAGGAGCGTGTCTATCATCGATGAACATCGTGCCCTCATGGGTGCGGTGATTGAAAAGATTCAGTCCGCTGAGAGCGGACTGAATAAATCCAGCCTTAGTCTTATAAAGGGCTTTGAGGTATGTTTTTTCAGAAACCTTTGGGAGATTTTCATAATATCAGTAGTAGCCCCTGATGCACTGTCCGGCGAAAGAAAGCCGAACAGGGGTTCAAAATTTTCCATTTTGCAGGAGACTCAGTTAATGACGTGTATCCCTTTGTTTCAAAACCGTCGTCTGCAGGGACGACCACCGCTCATAGTGCGGAGGTGTCCCAACTAAAGAAGCGTCTGAACGGGCCGAAGAGGAACTCGGCCGCGTGAAGAAGCAGTTTGAGGACAAGCAAGGTATGTCAGAACTTTGTGCTAAGTTGAGAACGAACTAGAAGTTGTGCCTAATTAAGATATTTGCATTGTATGCTCTAGGGGCGAGTGCCAAAATTGAGGCCCTGAAGAAGGCTGTGGCCGAAGCCGTTAGTAAGGCCGCTGCCGAGCAGGCTCTTCATGAGAAGCACGAGGACAGGGTCATTGAAGCTGAGCGAGAGCTCCTGGAGGCCGTGAAGAAAAGCAAGGGCTTGGAGCAGAGTCTAGTAGGGAAACAATCCAAACTCGCCCAAGCTCTCCAAGCTGCAGAGGATGCTCGGGAAGAAGCCCGAGGTGCTCTGAGGGACATTCAGGAGGCCCAGAAAGTTGCGGCTGGTAAGGCCTTTTGTACTCAAGGCCATTTTTACATGATAATGGGAGGAACTCTAAGCGATAAGCTGAATTCTTGTTTCTCCAGGGGCGTTCGCGGATCTGCCTCGCAGCATATCAGATGCTGCCCAATTCTACCGGACCGAGGAGAAGAAGTCTGCATAGAGGGATTTCTGGTCACAGTATTTGGCGCCGAATTATCCGGTGCCCTTTATCGATTAGCTGAAGCAGCTGTTCGAACTGCACGAGGCGGCCGAACTAGCCATGAAGGACTTGGTTGTCCGGCTGTGGCTCGTGGAGCCAATTCCAAGCAGTTACTTCGGACTCGTTAAGCCGATTGTTGGCGCTTGCCCTCGGCTTGATGTCATTAAGAGATTGGTCTGCATAGAGGGTGCACGCATGGCGTTTGCCCGTGCAAAGGTGCATTGGGGAAAGCTTGATGCTGAGAAGCTAATGACTGAAGGGCCGCCGGAGGGAAGGAGCATCGCAAGCCTGAGTTATACTATGAGGGTGTATTGAAAGGAGCCCGCCTTGTGGTGGATAAGTGTACTAAAGACACTATATTTCCCTCGAGGCAGTCGTGCCATTCGTTGTAATGTGGGATAATGACACTTTTATTATTTATTGCCTGTTTTATTTGAACGTTTGTTCTTCATGTGCGGCTGTTTAGTGTATATAAATCCTGAGAGTTGGCTAGTCGTCGGCTTCTGCCCCCACGTAAAAAGTACGGGGGTGCTCGGGACATACCTGAACACTCTTTATCCTATTGTTGGGTCCTTTTAAGGAGGTGTTCCTCACTACGAACCAGGCAATCAGACTATAGGGCTTTATCACTCCTACTTAGCCATAGGAATTCGAGTATGGTGGGCGCAGCCCCTGGTGTTCGGAAGGCCGAACTAGGGGCTCTATCGGCGACTGATCAGAAGACCGACCTGTCGCACTTTGCATTTATAATGGCATTATGCGGAATAAATCTTTAAAGATTTTACAACCTCTAGAACAGCTGACCAGCTCTCGCTGTATCATGACAGTCAGTTTTCGGCTTTCTCTACTGAGGTGGTCGTCCGGAAGAACTGGGACACAATTGCAGTAGTTCTCCAAGCGCTACCTTAGCCGATGGAGCGGAACGTAAGGTACCAAAACATGGGAGCCGGGCAAACCCAACTAATGACCCAAGACATGATTCGGAGCTAATGCATATAGTGCTATAAGTTCGGGGTGCCGAGCAACCGAAAAGGTGGTCGGACTTTATTTCCGTACTATGAAGCCCCTGGCATAATCGGGCATAACACAAGGCGTGGGTGCCGTTTGTGACAAAAAGGCGTCAATGAGAAACGATGTCCGGTAAGTGTTATTTAAGTCTACGCATTTTAGTAAAATGACATGTCTATGCATATGAGTGCAGTTTATGCTTATGAAAAGGAGTCTTTTTGGCGGAACCTGTTGTGGCCGGACTGGAGGAGGCTGTGTGTGGATCTGAGGTGTATCCGAACTGCCTTATGTGTTCCTGCCTTGTGCGCCCGAGCTGATTCCGCGTTGCCAGTCCTGTTCTTCGCCAAAGTTAGTCTGTAAAGACAAATGCTTAAAGGCAGCTGTATGAACCGTTGTGGTTGAACCACGGGTGCCTGATTGGAGCCTGGCTGAACCAGGCTATCATACTATAAAGTAGTTCAGATTCCTCAATTGGTGTCCTGGTGTTTGGCTGCCGAATCAAAATTTGATAAACAGGCATGACTCGCTATTCCAGCGGTGGTATGATTTCCACTCTAAGGGTGGGGTTTGACCTTGCCCATAACTGTGACTATGTCATGCGGGACTGGCCTGATGTTGTACCTCGTTGAATCTAGCCAACGTGGTTCGTCCCGATGGTATGTGGTAACTACTGTATAAGGGGACAATGCCGAAGACTTATTTTTCGGCGTGGTATTTGTTTTGGTGATCTGAAGACAACCATTAGTATGGTGGGCCAATTAAAACTTGGCCTTTGCGCCTGGCATACTTTGAGGAGATGCTATTGATAGTTCTATGCCCATGAGGGCTCGTGTAAGATGGAGCCTCCAAACTATTGGGTAGATAGTGAGTGCAATAAAACTGCTATGGCTGACGTTTGTCTGGATGGTCGATGTGATTAGAGACGATCGGCCGTGTTTTTGTACTGTGGGGGGATCTTCCTTTGACCTCGCCATGTTTGATTGGTGTTTCGTTGTTTGAGACCTAGCTCCCTTCATTGTTTCCTGCGTGTGATGGGCCGTTTTGTTTTGAGGATCCGGCATTCTCTATTGGTGTGCTTGGCCGCCCTTCTGGGGTACCATGAATTTCACATGGTTGATCGGGTATGCTGCTTGGGTCGGATGGGCCTGAGCTGTTCTTTTTCCGCTGACCGGACTGGGGGCCGCTGAATTTGGCACCAACTTCCCTGGCTTGACGTTTATGACAATGAAATGGGTGGTGGGTGGGCAACGAATTCCTTTGTCGCCTGCTTCCCACTCGAGCTGGACGTAGTTCGGCCAAGAGACTCCTGACAAAGAGAGAGGCTTTAACGAGTTCAGCACGTCGCCAAAGGGCGAGTGCTGGAAGATATCCGCAGCGATGAACTCCATTACCGGAGCCCCACTAGCTTCGGTGGGTTCGGGAGTGCGCGGACTGGAACCTGCAGCCGGATACGAGTCCGGGGGTCCGGTGTCACAGGCTTCCTTATGGGCGAGGCCCGTGTTCGGCTCTACCACCGATGAGTGTGCGACCTCTGTGGCGGGGTCCATCCACCCGTCCTCGGGCGACGCAATCTGCTCCAGATTTAGGTCCGGGGCTCCTGGAGGGGCAATATCCCGGGCATTGTCTGACAGCAGGTCTAAGCCGTGAACATCATGACTGTCCGGTGCTCCTGGCACAAGCCCGGATCCGTTGAAGATCAAGTCTCCGTGGATATCGGCCATGTAGTTCAAGTTTCCGAACCTGACCTGGTGGCCAGGGGCATAGCTGTCGATCTGCTCCAGATGGCCTAGCGAATTGGCCCGCAGTGCGAAGCCGCCGAACATGAAGATCTGTCCGGGGAGAAAAGTCTCACCCTGGACCGTGATATTGTTGATGATTGAAGGAGCCATCGAGCCTTGCAGCGACGACACAGAGGAACTCTCAATGAAAGCACCAATATCGGTGTCAAAACCGGCGGATCTTGGGTAGGGGGTCCCGATCTGTGCGTCTTAGGCTAATGGTAACAGGAGGCAAGGGACACAATGTTTACCCAGGTTCGGGCCCTCTTGATGGAGGTAAAACCCTACTTCCTGCTTGATTGATATTGATGAGGTATTACATGAGTTGATCTACCACGAGATCGTAGAGGCTAAACCCTAGAATCTAGCCTATGATGATTATGATTGTGATCGCCCCTCTAAGGATGAAACCCTCCGGTTTATATAGACACCGGAGGGGGCTAGGATTTACATGGAGTCGGTTACAAAGAAGGAAATATAATATCCTGGCCCCAAGCTTGTCTTCCACGCAAAGGAGAGTCCCATCCGGACACGGGACGAAGTCTTGAGTCTTGTATCTTCACGGTCCAACTGTCCTGCCAAAGTGTATAGTCCGGCTATCCGGATACCCCCTAATCCAGGACTCCCTCACCCGTTTCGTGGACTATTACTCACCATTTTGGGGTCCCGAAGCGATGCCATAGTTGTTGAACTCCAAGGTGCACTTACCTCTCGGTCACCAACACTCGCAGTTTTGGCTGATTCTGGCCCGTTTCGTGGACTATTACTCACTGTTTTGGGGTCTCGGAGTGATTTCCATGATTAACGAACCCCGTGTTGCGTTTACATGTCAGTCATTAGCACTCATAGTTTTTGTCGAATCTGAGCCGTTTCGTGGACTATTTCTCACCGTTCTGGGGTCCCGAAGAGATTTCCATAGTTGTTGAACCCCAAGGTGCGCATAGGTGACGGTCATCAACACTCATAGTTTTGGCCGATTTTGTCCCGTTTCATGGACTATTACTCACTGTTTTGCGGTCCCGGAGTGATTTCCATGATTAACAAACTCCGTTGTGCGTTTACATGGCGGTCATCAACACTCACAATTTTGGCCGATTCTGACCCGTTTCGTGGACTATTACTCACCGTTTTGGGGTCCCAAAGCGATTTCCATGGTTGTCGAACCCCAAGGTGCGCTTACGTGTCAGTAATCAACAATAACAGTTTTGGCCGATTCTAGCCCGTTTCTTGGACTTTTACTAAGTTTTGGGGTCCCGAAGTGATTTCTACGATTTTCGAACCCCGTTGTGCGTTTACGTGTCGGTCATCAACACTCACAATTTTGGCCGATCTTGGTCTGTTTCATGCACTATGACACAACGTTTTAGTCTCCTAGAGCGATTACCACGATTGACGATCCCCGGGGGGCATTTACGTGTCCGTCGCAAACACTCATAGTTTTGGCCCATTCTGACCCGTTTCATGGACTATTACTCATCGTTTTGGGGTCCCGAATCGATTCCATAGTTGTTGAACCCCATGGTGCACTTACCTCTCGGTCATCAACACTCGCAGTTTTGGCTAATTCCGGCCCATTTCTTGGACTATTACTCACTATTTTGGGGTCCCAGAGTGATTTTCCACGATTAGCGAACCCCGGGGTGCATTCACATGTCGGTCATCCACACTCATAGTTTTTGTCGAATCTGAGCCGTTTTGTGGACTATTACTCACCGTTCTAGGGCCCCGAAGAGATTTCCATTGTTGTTGAACCCCAAGGTGCGCATACGTGACGGTCATCAACACTCACAGTTTTGGTCGATTTTGGCCCGTTTCATGGACTATTACTCACTATTTTGGGGTCCCGGAGTGATTTTCACAATTGGCGAACCCCGGGGTGCGTTTACGTGTTGTTCATCAACACTCGCGGTTTTTGTTGATTCAGGCCCATTTCTTGGACTATTACTCACTGTTTTGGGGTCCCGGAGTGATTTCCATGATTTACAAAACCCGGGGTGTGTTTATGTGTTGGTCATCAACACTCGCGGTTTTTGTTGATTCTGGCCCGCTTCGAGGACTACTACCCACTGTTTTGGGGTCTCGAAGCGTTTTCCATGGTTGTCAAACCCCAAGTTGCGCTTATGTGTTGGTCATCAACACTCGCAGTTTGGGATGATTCTGACCCATTTTTGGACCATTACTCAGTGTTGGGGCCCCGGAGTGATTTCCACGATTGACGAATCCCGGGGTGCGTTTACGTGTCTGTCACCAACAGTCATAGTTTTGGCCGAGTCTTGCCCGTTTCATGGACTAATACTCACTGTTTTGGGGTCCCAGAGTGCCATGATTAACAAACCCCGGGGTGCGTTTAAGTGTCGGTTATCAACACTCACAGTTTTGGGCGATTTTGGCTTGTTTCATGGACTATTACTCACTGTTTTGGGGTCCTAGAGTCATTTCCACGATTAACAAACCCTGGGGTGCGTTTACGGGTCGGTCAACAACCCTCATAATTATGCCGATTCTGGTCCGTTTTGTGCACTATTACTATGCGTTTGGGGGTCCAGGAGTGATTTCCATAATTAACGAACCCCGTGGTGCGTTTACGTGTCGGTCATCAACACTCATAGTTTTGGCCGAGTTTGGACCGTTTCGTGGACTATTTCTCACCGTTTTGGGGCCCCGAAGCGATTTTCATAGTTGTGAAACGCCAAGGTGGGCTTACGTGTGGGTCATCAACATTAAAAGTTTTGGCCTATTCTGGCTGTTTCGTGGACTATTACGCACCGTTTTGGTGTCCCGAACCGATTTCCATTGTTGTTGAACCCCAAGGTGCGCTTACGTGTCGGTCATCAACACTCACAGTTTTAGTAGATTCTGGCCCGTTTCGTGGACTAGTAATCACTGTTTTGGGGTCCCGGAGTGATTTCCACAATTAACGAACCCGTAGTGCGTTTACGTGTCGGTCATCAACACTCATAGTTTTGGCTGACTCTGGCCCATTTCGTGTATTATTAGTCACCGCTTTGGGGTCCCAGAGTGATTTCCACGATTAACGAACCCCGGGGTGCGTTTACGTGTCGGTCATCAACACTCACAATTTTGGCTAATTCTGGCCCATTTTTTGTACTATTACTCACTGTTCTGGGGTCCCAAAGCGATTTCCATGTTTTTCAGACCCAAAGGTGCGCTTATGTGTCGGTCATCAACACTCACAGTTTTGGCCGATTTTGGCCTGTTTCATGGACTATTAGTTACTATTTTGTGGTCCCAGAGTGATTTCCACGATTAACCAACCTGGGGTGTGTTTATGTGTCGGTCATACACACTCACAGTTTTGGCCAATTCTGGCCCGTTTCATGGACTATTACTCACTGCTTTGGGGTACCGGAGTGATTTCTGTGATCAACGAACACTGGGTGCGTTTACGTGTCGGTCATCAACACTCGCGGTTTTTGTCGATTCTGAGCCATTTCATGGACTATTACTCACCGTTCAATGTGCATATACGTGACAGCCATCAACGCTCATAGATTTGGCCGATTTTGGCCCGTTTCATGGACTATTACTCACTGTTTTGGGGTCCCGGAGAGATTCCCATGATTAACAAACTCCGTTGTGCGTTTACGTGGTGGTCATCAACACTCATAGTTTTGCCGATTCTGACCCGTTTCATGGACTCTTACTTACCATTTGGGGGTACCAAAGCGATTTCCATGGTTGCCGAACCCCAAGGTGCGCTTACGTGTCGGTCATCAACAATCACAGTTTTGGCCGATTATGGCCCGTTTCTTGGACTTTTACTCAGTTTTGGGGTCCCGAAGTGATTTCTACAATTGACGAACCCCGTCGTGCGTTTACGTGTCGGTCATCAACACAAACAATTTTGGCCGATCCTGGTGCGTTTCATGCACTATTACCCAGCGTTTTGGGCTCCTACAGCGGTTTCCATGATTGACGATCCCCGGGGTGCGTTTACATGTCGGTCGTCAACAAACATAGTTTTGGCCCAATCTGACCCGTTTCGTGGACTATTACTCACCGTTCTCGGGTCCCGAAGCGATTCCATAGTTGTTGAACCCCAAGGTGCACTTACCTCTCGGTCACCAAGACTCGCAGTTTTGGCTGATTCTGGCCCGTTTCTTGGACTATTACTCACTGTTTTGGGGTCCCGGAGTGATTTTCATGATTAACGAACCCCGTTGTGTGTTTACGTGGCGGTCATCAACACTAACAGTTTTGGCCGATTTTGACCTGTTTCCTGGACTATTACTCACCGTTTTGGGGTCCCAAAGTGATTTCCATGGTTGCCGAACCCCAAGGTGCGCTTACTTGCCGGTCATCAACAATCACAGTTTTGGCCGATTTTGGCCCGTTTCTAGGACTATTACTCAGTTTTGGGGTCCCGAAGTGATTTCTACGATTGACGAACCCCGTTGTGCGTTTACAGGTCGGTCATCAACCCTCACAATTTTGGCCGATCTTGGCCCATTTCATTCACTATTACTCATCGTTTTTGGCTCCCAGAGCGATTTCCACGATTGACGATCCCTGGTGTGCGTTTACGTGTCCGTCGTCAACACTCATAGTCTTGGCCCATTCTGACCTGTTTCATGGACTATTAGTCACCGTTTTGGGGTCCCGAAGCGATTCCATAGTTGTTGAACCCCAAGGTGCACTTACCTCTCGGTAATCAACACTCGCAGTTTTGGCTGATTCTGGCCCGTTTCTTGGACTATTACTCACTGTTTTGGGGTCCCGGAGTGATTTCCACGATTAACAAACCCCAAGGAGCATTTACATGTCGGTCATCAACACTCACAGTTTTTGTCGAATCTGAGCCATTTCATGGACTATTACTCACCGTTCTGGGGTCCCGAAGAGATTTCCGTACTTGTTGAACCCCAAGGTGTGCATACGTGACGGTCATCAACACTCACAGTTTTGGCTGATATTGGCCCGTTTCGTGGACTATTACTCACTATTTTTGGGGTCGTGGAGAGATTTCTATGATTAACGAACCCCGGGGTGCGTTTACGTGTCGATCATCAACACTCACAGTTTTGGCCGATTCTGGCCTGTTTCGTGGACTATTAGTCATTCTTTTGGGGTCCTAGAGTGATTTCCATGATTAACAAACACCGGGGTCCGTTTACGTGCTGGTCAACAACACTCGCGGTTTTTGTTGATTCAGGCCCATTTCTTGGACTATTACTCACTGTTTTGGGGTCCCGGAGTGATTTCCATGATATATGAACCTTGGGGTGCGTTTATGTGTTGGTCATCAACACTCGCGATTTTTGTTGATTCTGGCCCGCCGGGGACTACTACCCACCGTTTTGGGGTCCTGAAGCGTTTTCCATGGTTGTCAAACCCCAAGTTGCGCTTACGTGTTGGTCATCAACACTAGTAGTTTGGGACGATTCTGACCCATTTTTGGACCATTACTCAGTGTTGGGGCCCCGGAGTGATTTCGACGATTAACGAACCCCGGGGTGCGTTTACATGTCGGTCATCAAGACTCACAGTTTTTGTCAAATCTGAGCCGTTTCGTGGACTATTACTGACCGTTCCGGTGTCCCGAAGAGATTTCCATAGTTGTTGAACCCCAAGGTGCGCATACGTGACGGGCATCAACACTCACAATTTTTGGCCAATTCTAACCCGTTTCGTGGACTATTACTCACCATTTTGTAGTCCCAAAGCGATTTGCATGGTTGCCGAACCCAAAGGTGCGCTTACGTGTCGGTCATCAACAATCACAGTTTTGGCCGATTCTGGCCCGTTTCTTGGACTATTACTAAATTTTTGGGTCCCGAAGTGATTTCTACGATTGACGAACCCCGTTGTGCGTCTACGTGTCGGTCATCAACATTTACAATTTTTGCCGATCTTGGTCCGTTTCAAGCACTATTACTCAGCGTTTTGGGCTCCCAGAGTGATTTCCATGATTGACGATCCCCAGGGTGCGTTTACGTGTTCGTCGACAACACTCATAGTTTTGGCCCATTCTGAACCGTTTCATGGACTATTACTCACCGTTTTGGGGTCTCGAAGTGATTCCATAGCTGTTGAACCCCAAGGTGCCCTTACCTCTCGGTCACCAACACTCGCAGTTTTGGCAGATTGTGGCCCGTTTCTTGGACTATTACTCATTGTTTTGTGGTCCCGGAGTGATTTCCACGATTCACGAACCCCGGGGTGCGTTTACATGTCGGTCATCAACACTCAGAGTTTTTGTCGAATCTGAACCGTTTTGTGGACTATTACTCAGTTTTGGGGTCCCAAAGTGATTTCTATGATTGACGAACCCCATTGTGCGTTTGCGTGTCGGTCATCAACACTTACAATTTTGGCCGATCTTGGTCCGTTTCATGAACTATTACTCAGTGTTTTGGGCTCACAGAGCGATTTCCACGATTGACGATCTCCGCGGTGTGTTTACGTGTCCGTCGTCAACACTCATAGTTTTGGCCCATTCTTACCCGTTTCGTGGACTATGACTCACCGTTTTGGGGTCCCAAAGCGATTCCATAGTTGTTGAACCCCAAGGTGCACTTACCTCTTGGTCACCAACACTCGCAGTTTTGGCTGATTCTGGCCCGTTTCTTGGACTATTACACACTATTTTGGTGTACCGGAGTGATTTCCACGATTAACGAACCCTGTTGTGAATTTACATGTCGGTCATCAACACTCACAGTTTTTGTCAAATCTGAGCCGTTTCGTGGACTATTACTCACTGTTCTGGGGTCCCGAAGAGATTTCCATAGTTGTTGAACCCCAAGGTGCGCATACGTGACGATCATCAACACTCACAGTTTTGGTCGATTTTGGCCCGTTTCATGGACTATTACTCACTGTTTTGGGGTCCCGGAGTGATTTCCATGATTAAGAAACTCCGTTTTGCGTTTATGTGGCGGTCATCAACACTCACAGTTTTGGCCGATTCTTACCCGTTTCGTGGACTATTACTCACCGTTTTGGGGTCCCAAAGCGATTTCCATGGTTGTCGAACCCGAAGGTGCGCTTACGTGCCAGTCATCAACAATCACAGTTTTGGCCGATTCTGGGCCGTTTCTTAGACTTTTACTCAGTTTTGGGGTCCCGAAGTGATTTTTACTATTGAGGAACCCCATTGTGCGTTTACATGTCGGTCATCAACACTCACAATTTTGGCCGATCTTTGTCCGTTTCATGCACTATTACTCAGCGTTTTGGGCTCCTAGAGCAATTTCCACGATTGACGATCCCCGGGGGGTATTTACGAGTCCGTCGTCAACACTCATACTTTTGGCCCATTCTGACCAGTTTCATGGACTATTACTCATCGTTTTGGGGTCCCGAATCGATTTCATAGTTGTTGAACCCCAAGGTGCACTTACCTCTCGGTCATCAACACTCGCAGTTTTGGATGATTCTGGCCCGTTTCTTGGACCATTACTCACTGCTTTGGGGTCCCAGAGTGATTTCCACGATTAACGAACCCCGGGGTGCGTTTACATGTCAGTCATCCACACTCACAGTTTTGTTGAATCTGAGCCATTTCGTGGACTATTACTCACCGTTATGGGGTCCCGAAGAGATTTCCATAGTTGTTGAACCCCAAGGTGCGCATACGTGATAGTCATCAACACTCACAGTTTGGGTCGATTTTGGCCCATTTCATGGACTATTACTCACTATTTTGGGGTCCCGACGTGATTTCCACGATTGACGAATCCCGGGGTGCGTTTACGTGTTGGTCATCAACAGTCACAGTTTTGGCCGATTCTGGCCCGTTTCATGGACTATTACTCACTGTTTTGGGGTCCCAGAGTGCCATGATTAACAAACCCCGGGGTGTGTTTACGTGTCAGTTATCAACACTCATAGTTTTGGCCGATTCTGGCCTGTTTCGTGGACTATTACTCACTGTTTTGGGGTACGAGAGCCATTTCCATGATTAACAAACCCTGGGGTGCGTTTACGTGTCGGTCATCAACACTCATAATTATGCCGATTCCGGTCCATTTTGTGCACTATTAATATGCGTTTTGGGGTCGAGGAGTGATTTCCATAATTAACGAACCCCGTGGTGCGTTTACGTGTCGGTCATCAACACTCATAGTTTTGGCTGAGTTTGGACTGTTTCGTGGACTATTAATCACTGTTTTGGGGCCCCAAAGCGATTTTCATAGTTGTGAAACGCCAAGGTGGGCTTACGTGTGGGTCATCAACATTAAAAGTTTTGGCCTATTCTGGCCATTTCGTGGACTATTACTCACCATTTTGGGGTCCCGAAGCGATTTCCATAGTTGTTGAACCCCAAGGTGTGCTTACGTGTCGGTCATCAACACTCACAGTTTTAGCAGATTCTGGCCCGTTTCGTGGACTAGTAATCACTGTTTTGGGGTCTCGGAGTGATTTCCACAATTAACGAACCCAGAGTGCGTTTACGTGTCGGTCACCAACACTCATAGTTTTGGCTGACTCTGGCCCGTTTCGTGTATTATTAGCCACCGCTTTGGGGTCCCAGAGTGATTTCCACGATTAATGAACCCCGGGGTGCGTTTACGTGTCGGTCATCAACAATCACAGTTTTGGCTAATTCTGGCCCATTTTGTGTACTATTACTCACTGTTCTGGGGTCTCAAAGCGATTTCCCTGTTTTTCAGACCCCAAGGTGCGCTTATGTGTCGGTCATCAACACTCATAGTTTTGGCCGATTTTGGCCTGTTTCATGGACTATTACTCACTATTTTGTGGTCCCAGAGTGATTTCTACGATTAACCAACCCCAGGGTGCGTTTACGTGTCGGTCATACACACTCACAGTTTTGGCCAATTCTGGCCCGTTTCGTGGACTACTACTCACTGTTTTGGGGTCCCGGAGTGATTTCCGTGATTAGCGAACCCTGGGATGCGTTTATGTGTCGGTCAACACTCATAGTTTTGGCCCATTCTGACCTGTTTCGTGGACTATTACTCACCGTTTTGGGGTCCCTAAGCGATTCCCATAGTTATTGAACCCCAAGGTGCGCATACATGACTGTCATCAACACTCACTGTTTTGGGGTCCAGGAGTGATTTCCAAGATTTACAAACCCTGTTGTGCGATTATGTGGCGGTCATCAACACTCACAGTTTTGGCCGATTCTGACCCGTTTCGTGGACTGTTACTCACCGTTTTGGGGTCCCAAAGCAATTTGCATGGTTGCGGAACCCCAAGGTGCACTTACGTGTCGGTCATAAAAAATCACAGTTTTGGCCGATTCTGGCCCGTTTCTTGGAGTATTACTCAGTTTTGGGGTCCCGAAGTGATTTGTACGATTGACGAACCCCGTTGTGCGTTTACGTGTCGGTCATCAACACTCACAATTTTGGCCGATCTTGGTCCATTTCATGCACTATTACTCAGCGTTTTGGGCTCGTAGAGCGATTTCCACGATTGACGATCCCCGAGGGGCATTTACGTGTCCGTCGTCAACACTCATAGTTTTGGCCCATTCTGACCCGTTTCATGGACTATATATTAGTCATCGTTTTGGGGTCCCGAATCGATTCCATAGTTGTTGAACCCCAAGGTGCACTTACCTCTCGGTCATCAACACTCGCAGTTTTGGCTGATTCTGGCCCGTTTCTTGGACTATTACTCACTGTTTTGGGGTCCCAGAGTGATTTCCATGATTAACGAACCCCGGGGTGCATTTACATGTCAGTCATCAACACTCACAGTGTTTGTCAAATCTGAGCCGTTTCATGGACTATGACTCACCGTTCTGGGCCCCGAAGAGATTTCCATAGTTGTTGACCCCCAAGGTGCGCATACGTGATGGTCATAAACACTCATAGTTTTGGCCGATTTTGGCCCGTTTCATGTACTATTACTCACTGTTTTGGGGTCCCGGTGTGATTTTGACGATTGGCGAACCCCGGGATGCGTTTATGTGCTAGTCATCAACACTCGCGGTTTTTGTTGATTCAGGCCCATTTCTTGCTCTATTACTCACTTTTTGGGGTCCCGGATTGATTTCCATGATATACGAACCCCGGGGTGCGTTTATGTATTGGTCATCAACACTCGCGGTTTTTGTTGATTCTGGCCCGCTTCGGGGACTACTACCCACCGTTTTGGGGTCCCGAAGCGTTTTTCATGGTTGTCAGACCCCAAGTTGCGCTTACGTGTTGGTCATCAACACTCGCAGTTTGGAACAATTCTGACCCATTTTTTGAAAAATTACTCAGTGTTGGGGCCCCGGAGTGATTTCCATGATTGACGAATCCCGGGGTGCGTTTTCGTGTCGATCATCAACAGTCATAGTTTTGGCCGATTCTGGCCCGTTTCATGGACTATTACTCACTGTTTTGGGGTCCCGGAGTGACATGATTAACCAACCCCGGGGTGCGTTTACTTGTTGGTTATCAATACTCACAGTTTAGGCCAATTCTGGCCTATTTCATGGACTATTACTCACTGTTTTGCGGTCCCAGAGTCATTTCCACGATTAACAAACCATGGGGTGCGTTTACGTGTCCGTCATCAACACTCATCATTATGCTGGTTCTGGTCCGTCTTGTGCACTATTACTATGCGTTTTGGGGTCCCGGAGTGATTTCCATAATTAACGAACCCCGTGGTGCGTTTACTTGTCGGTCATCAACACTCATAGTTTTGGCCGAGTTTGGCCCATTTCGTGGACTATTACTCACTGTTTTGGGGTCCCGAAGCGATTTCCATAGTTGTTGAACCCCAAGGTGCGCTTACCTGTCGGTCATCATCGCTCACAGTTTTAGCTGATTCTGGCCTGTTTCGTGGAGTATTACTCACTGTTTTGGGGTCCCGGAGTGATTTTCACAACTAACGAACCCGGAGTGCGTTTGCATGTCGGTCATCAACACTCATAGTTTTGGCTGATTCTGGCCTGTTTCATGTATTATTAGTCATCGCTTTCGGGTCCCAGAGTGATTTCCACGATTAACGAACCCCGGGGTGCATTTATGTGTCAATCATCGACACTTATAGTTTTGGCTAATTCTGGCCCATTTTGTTGACTATTACTCACTGTTCTGGTTTCCCAAAGCGATTTCCATGTTTGTTGAACCCCAAGGTGCGCTTACGTGTCGGTCATCAACACTCACAGTTTTGGCCGATTTTGGCCCGTTTCATGAACAATTTCTCACTATTTTGGGGTCCCAGAGTGATTTCCATGATTAACAAACCCCGTTGTGCGTTTACGTGGCAGTCATCAACACTCACAGTTTTGGCCGATTCTGGCCCGTTTTGTGGACTATTACTCATTGTTTTGGGCTCCCGGAGTGATTTCTACAATTAACGAACCCGGGGTGCGTTTACGTGTCGGTCATCAACGCTCACAGTTTTTGACGATTTTGGTCCATTTCGTGGACCATTACTCACCGTTTTGGGGCCCCGAAGCGATTTCCGTAGTTGTGAAACCCCAAGGTGCGCTTACGTGTTGGTCATCAACACTCGCAGTTTTGGACGATTCTGGCCCATTTCATGGACTATACTCACTGTTTTGGGGTCCCGGAGTGATTTCCATGATTATGGAACCCCGTGGTGCATTTATGTGTCGGTCATAAGTAGTTACAATTTTGGCTGATTCTGGCCCGTTTCGTGGACTATTACTCACTGTTTTGGGGTCCCAGAGTGATTTCCACGACTGACGAACCCCGGGGTGTGTTTACGTGTTGGTCCTCAACACTCGCGGTTTTTGTTAAATTTGGACTAGTTCATGGACTATTATTGATTGTTTTGGGGTCCCGGAGTGATTTCCATGATTAACGAACCCCGAGGTGCGTTTATGTGTCGGTCATCAACACTCCCGGTTTTTCTTGATTCTGTGCCATTTCCTGGACAATTACTCACCGTTCTGGGGTCCCGAAGAGATTTCCGTAGTTGTTGAACCCGAAGGTGCGCAAACGTGATGGTCATCAACACTCACAGTTTTGTCCGGTTCTGGCCATTTCATGGACTATTACTCAATGTTTTGGGGTCCCGAAGTGATTTCCACAATTAACGAACCTGGGGTGCTTTCACATGTTGGTCATCAACACTCACAATTTTGGATGATTTTGGCCCGTTTCGTGAACTATTATTCACTGTTTTGGTGTCCCAGAGTGATTTCCATGATTAACAAATTCCGGGGTGCGTTTACGTGTCGGTCATCAACACTCACAATTATGCTGATTCTTGTCCATTTTGTGCATTATTACTTAGCGTTTTGGGGTCCCGGAGTGATTTCCATAATTAACAAACCCCGGGGTACGTTTACGTGTCGGTCATCAACACTCATAGTGTTGGCCAATTTTGGCCCGTTTCGTGGACTATTACTCAATGTTTTGGGGTCCCGGAGTGCCATGATTATCAAACCTTGGGGTGCGTTTATGTGTCGGTAATAACCACTCACAGTGTTGGCCGTTTCTGGCCTGTTTCGTGGACTATCACTCACTGTTTTGCGGTCCCAGAGTGATTTCCACGATTAACAAATCTCGGGGTGCGTTTATGTGTCGGTCATGAACACTCACAATTGTGCCGATTCTGATCCGTTTTGTGCACTATTACACAGTGTTTTGTGGTCTTGGAGAGATTTCCATAATTAACGAACCTCGGGGTGCGTTTACATGTCGGTCATCAACACTCATAGTTTTGGCCGATTTTGGCCGGTTTCATCGACTATTACTCACCGTTTTGGGGCCCCGAAGCGATTTCCATAGTTGTGAAACCCCAAGGTGCACTTATGTGTCGGTCATCAACATTAATAGTTATACCCTATTCTGGCCTGTTTCGTGGACTATTACTCACCGTTTTGGGGTCCCGAAGTGATTTCCATGGTTGTTGAACCCCGAGGTGCGCATACGTGTCGGTCATCAAGACTCAGTTTTAGCCGATTTTGGCCCGTTTCGTGGACTATTGCTCACTGTTTTGGGTCCCAAAGTGATTTCCATAATTAACGAACCCCGGGTGCGTTTACGTGTCGGTCATCAACACACAATTTTGGCTAATTCTGGCCCGTTTCGTGTATTATTACTCACCGCTTTCGGGTCCCGGAGTGACTTCGACGATTAACGAACCCCGTGGTGCGTTTACGTGTCGGTCATCAACACTCACAGTTTTGGCCGGTTCTGGCCCGTTTCGTGGACTATTACTCACTGTTTTCGGGTACCGGAGTGATTTCCACAATTAACAAACCCGGGGTGAGTTTACGTGTCGGTCATCGACACTCACAGTTTTGGATGATTTTGGCCCGTTTTGTGGACTATTACACAACATTTTGGGGTCCCGAAGCGATTTCCATAGTTGTGAAACCCCAAGGAGCGCTTACGTGTCGGTCATCAACAATCACAGTTTTGGTCGATTCTGGCCCGTTTCGTGGACTATTACTCACTGTTTTGGGGTCCCAGAGTGATTTCCACGATTGATGAACCCCGGGGTGCGTTTACGTGTTGGTCATCAACACTCGCGGTTTTTGTTAAATTTGGACTATTTCATGGACTATTATTGATTGTTTTGGGGTCCCGGAGTGATTTCCATGATTAACGAACCCCGAGGTGCGTTTATGTGTCATCAACACTCCCGATTTTTCTTGATTCTGAGCCATTTCCTGGACAATTACTCACCGTTCTGTGGTCCCGGAGTGTTTTCCGTAGTTGTTGAACCCGAAGGTGCGCAAACGTGATGGTCATCAACACTCACAGTTTTGTCCGATTCTGGCCGTTTCATGGACTATTACTCAATGTTTTGGGGTCCCGGAGTGATTTCCACAATTAACGAACCTGGGGTGCGTTCACATGTCGGTCATCAACACTCACAATTTTGGATGATTTTGGCCCGTTTCGTGGACTATTACTCACTGTTTTGGGGTCCCAGAGTGATTTCCATGATTAACAAATTCTGGGGTGCGTTTACGTGTCGGTCATCAACACTCACAATTATGCTGATTTGGTCCATTTTGTGCATTATTACTTAGCGTTTTGGGGTCCCGGAGTGATTTCCACAATTAACGAACCCCGGGGTGCGTTTACGCGTCGGTCATCAACACTCATAGTATTGGCCGATTTTGGCCCGTTTCGTGGACTATTACTCACTGTTTTGGAGCGTCGAAGCGATTTCCATAATTGGGAAACTACAAGGAGCGCTTACGTGTCGGTTATCAACATTAACAGTTTTGGCCGATTCTGGCCCGTTTCATGGACTATTACTCACCGTTTTGGGGTCCTAACGCGACCTCCATAGTTGTTGAACCCCAAGGTGCACTTACGTGTCGGTCATCAACACTCACAGTTTTTGCCGATTATGGCCCGTTTGGTGGACTATTACTCACCGTTTTGGGGCCCCGAAATGAGTTCCACGATTAACGAACCCCGTGGTGCGTTTACGTATCGGTCATCAACACTCACAGTTTTGGCCGATTCTGGCCTGTTTCTTGGACTATTACTCACTATTTTGGGGTCCCAGGGTGATTTAAACAATTAACGAACCCCGGGGCACGTTTACGTGTCGGTCATCAACACTCACAGTTTTGGCCGATTTTGGACCGTTTCGTGGACTATTACTCACTGTTTTGGGGTCCATTACTTACTGTTTTGGGGTTCCGGACTGATTTCCATGATTTACGAACCCCGTGGTTCATTTACGTGTTGGTCATCAACACTCACGGTTTTTGTTGATTCTGGCCCGCTTCATGGACTATTAATCGCCGTTTTGGAGTCCCGATGCGTTTCCCATGGTTGTCAAACCTCAAGTTGCGCTAACGTCTCGGTCATCAACAATCGCAGTTTGGGACGATTGTGACCCGTTTTTGGACCATTACTCAGTTTTGGGGCCTCGGATTGATTTCCACGATTGACGAACCCCGGGGTGCGTTTACGTGTTGGTCATCAGTAGTCAGAATTTTGGCCGATTCTGGCCCGTTTCGTGGACTATTACTCACTGTTTTGGGGTCCCGGAGTGCCGTGATTATCAAACCCTGGGGTGCGTTTATGTGTCGGTTATAACCACTCACAGTGTTGGCCGATTCTGGCCCGTTTCGTGGACTATCATTCACTGTTTTGGGGTCCTAGAGTGATTTCCACGATTAACAAATCTCGGGGTGCGCTTATGTGTCGGTCATCAACACTCACAATTGTGCCGATTCTGATCTGTTTTGTGCACTATTACTCAGTGTTTTGTGGTCCTGGAGTGATTTCCATAATTAACGAACCCTGGGGTGCGTTTACATGTCGGTCATCAACACTCATAGTTTCGGCCGATTTTGGCCGGTTTCATGGACTATTACTCACCGTTTTGGGGCCCCGAAGCGATTTCCATAGTTGTGAAACCCCAAGGTGCACTTACGTGTCGGACATCAACATTAACAGTTATACCCTATTCTGGCCCGTTTCGTGGACTACTACTCACCGTTTTGGGGCCCCGAAGTGATTTCCATGGTTGTTGAACCCCGAGGTGCGCGTACGTGTCGGTCATCAAGACTCTCAGTTTTAGTCGATTCTGGCATGTTTCGTGGCATATTACTCACTGTTTTGGGGTTCCAAAGTGATTTCCATAATTAATGAACCCCGGGTGCGTTTACGTGTCGGTCATCAACACTCACAATTTTGGCTAACTCTGGCCCGTTTCGTGTATTATTACTCACCGCTTTGGGGTCCCGGAGTGACTTCGAGGATTAACGAACTCCGTGGTGCGTTTACGTGTCAGTCATCAACACTCACAATTTTTACCGATTCTTGCCCGTTTCGTGGACTATTACTCACTGTTTTCGGGTCCCGGAGTGATTTTCACGATTAATGAACCCCGGGCTGCATTTACGTGTCGGCCATCAACGCTCGCGGCTTTTGTCGATTCAGAGCCATTTCATGGACAATTGCTCACCGTTCTGGGGTCCCGAGATTTCCATAGTTGTTGAACCCGAAGGTGCGCATACATGACGGTCATCAACACTCTCAGTTTTGCCGATTCTGGCCCGTTTCATGGACTCTTACTCACTATTTTGGGGTCCCGGAGTGATTTCCACAATTAAGAAACCCGGGGTGTGTTCACGTGTCGGTCATCAACACTCACAGTTTTGGCCGATTTTGGCCCGTTTTGGGGACTATTACTCACCGTTTTGGGGTCCCGAAGCGATTTCCATATTGGTGAAACCCTAAGGTGCGCTTACGTGTCAGTCATCAACACTAACAGTTATGAAGATTCTTGCCCGTTTCATGGACTATTACTCACTGTTTGGGGGTCCAGGAGTGATTTTCATGATTTACAAACCCCGTTGTGCATTTACGTGTCGGTCATCAACACTCACAGTTTTGGCCGATTCTGACCCGTTTCTTGGACTATTACTCACCGTTTTGGGGTCCCAAAGTGATTTCCATGGTTATCGAACCCCAAGGTACGCTTACGTGTCGGTCATCAATAATCACAGGTTTGGCCGATTTTCGCCATTTTCATGGTCTATTACTCACTATTTTGGGGCCCCGGTGTGATTTCCACGATTAACAAACCCAGGGTGCGTTTACGTGTCGGTCATCAACAATCATAGTTTTGGCTGATTCTGGCCCGTTTCATGTACTATTACTCACTGTTTTGGGGTCCCGGAGTGATTTGCATGTCTAAAATACCCCGTTTTGCGTTTACCTGTCGGTCATCAACACTCACAGTTTTGGCTGATTCTGACCCGTTTCGTGGAATATTACTCACCGTTTTGGGGTCCCAAAGCGATTTCCATGGTTGTCGAACCCCAAGGCACGCTTACGTGTTTGTCATCAACACTCTCAGTTTTAGCCGATTCTGGCCCGTTTCGTGGACTGTTACTCACTATTTTGGGGTCCCAGAGTGATTTCCATAATTAACGAACCCCGGCGTGCGTTTATGTGTTGGTCATCAACACTCACAGGTGTGGCTAATTCTGGCCCATTTCGTGTATTATTGCTCACCGTTTTGGGGTCCTGGAGTGACTTCCAGGATTAACGAACCCCGTGGTGCGTTTACGTGTCGGTCATCAACACTCATAGTTTTGACCGATTCTTGCCCGTTTCGTGGACTATTACTCACTGTTTCTGGGTCTCGGAGTGATTTCCATGATTAACGAACCCCGGGGTGCGTTTACGTTTCGGCCATCAACGCTGGCGGCTTTTGTCGATTCAGGGCCATTTCGTGGACAATTGCTCACCGTTCTGGGGTCCCGAGATTTCCATAGTTGTTGAACCCGAAGGTGCGCATACGTGACGGTCATCAACACTCTTAGTTTTGCCGATTCTGGCCCGTTTCATGGACTATTAGTCACTATTTTGGGGTCCCAGAGTGATTTCCACAATTAACAAACCCGGGGTGCGTTCACGTGTCGATCATCAACACTCACAGTTTTGTCCGATTTTGGCCCGCTTCGGGAACTATTACTCACTGTTTCGGGGTCCCGAAGCGATTTCCATAGTTGTGAAACCCCAAGGTGCGCTTACGTGTCGATGATCAACACTCACAGTTATGCCGATTCTGGCCCGTTTCATGGACTATTACTCACTGTTTTGGGGTCCCGGAGTGATTTCCATGATTAACAAACCCCGTTGTGCGTGTACGTGTCGGTCATCAAAACTCACAGTTTTAGCCGATTCTGACCTGTTTCGTGGACTATTACTCACCGTTTTGGGGTGCAAGGTACGCTTACGTGTTGGTCATCAATAATCATAGTTTTGGCCGATTTTGGCCCGTTTCGTGGTCTATTACCCACTATTTTGGGGTCCCATAGTGATTTGCACGATTAACAAACCCCGGGGTGCGTTTACGTGTCGGTCATTGATAACCCACAAGTGAGGGGATCACAACAGCATTCGAGGGTAAAGTATTCAACCCAAATTTATTGATTCGACACAAGGGAAGCCAGAGAATATTATTGAGTACTAGCAGTTGAGTTGTTAATTCAACCACACCTCGATAACTTAGTAGCTGCAGCAAAGTAGTATGATAATAAAGGTAATGGTAGCAAAAGTAATATTTTGGGTTTTGTAGTGATTGTAACAATAGCAACGGAAAAGTAAATAAGCGAAACACAAGATGTGAAAAGCTCATAGGCATTATCAGTGATGGATAATTTTGTTGGATGCGATTCCTCATGTAATAGCTATAACATAGGGTGACACAGAACTAGCTCCAGTTCATCAAAGTAATGTAGGCATGTATTCCATATATAGTCATACATGCTTATGGAAAAGAACTTGCATGACATCTTTTGTCCTACCCTCCCGTGGCAGCGGGGTGCTAATGAAAACTAAGGGATATGAAGGCCTCCTCACTACAAGAAATATGTCAACTTGTGACCTTGACTATTGGTCACTGAATGGTCATTATTTTCCATTTGTGACCTTTTTGTGACCAAAAATAGATGGTGAAAAGTTGGCGGCGTAAACTGAAATTAACGACCTTCTCTGTGAGAAGGTCGTAGACGTTTATGACCAAAATATGCCTGCTGTTTTGTTTTGGTCACTAGCAGCCTCCCCAGGCCACGTAGGCATCCGACGTGGCAATATGATGTGGCACAAGAATCAGCCCGGTCCAATTCGGTGTTTATATGGGCCGAGCTCATTAATTCAGCCCATTTATTATTTTCCCTATGAATTTTTTGTCAGCTTCATGGACCAAGCCCAACTTTGTAGCCTTTTTATTTCTATTTTTCCTGTTATTTTTTACTAGCTACATGGGCCTAGCACACAATTCAACATTTTTTTTCTTGGCCATTGCCTTTTATAGTCCATTTTTTTCGCCCTTAACCCTTTTATAGTCCATTAGTGTTTTGGGCCTCGGCCTTTTTACATTCCATATACTTATTGGGCCTTGGCCTTTTCGTTTGTCCCACTGGTCATCTTTCTATTTCTCACACTTTCACAATAAAAAAATGAAAAATACTTCAAATGGCAAGAGAACATACGAAACTGTTAAAATGATAGCCAATATTAGCACCAAATATGCCGACTACTGTACAACATACGAGATTACAGTATTTACAATACAATCAGATATGCTAGCCACTGTACAACATAACTAGCACTACTAACTCCCTACTCTTTACTTTGTCGGGCTTCAAGCTTCTTCAAATTTCTTCATCCCGGAGCTCCCGTAAAAAGAGGTAACACCACACTTTTAGAGCTAGATCAAGGCACAAAATGTTTATTTGGTTGGCTCATGCTGCAACAACCACATAGAAGCATAATTATAAGCACAAATACACCAACCATCTCAGTTCAAGCAAATGATCTATATTAGCAAAGCATGAAAAAGGAAGCAACACATGGCATGAATGTTTACAACATCTCAGTTGATGACTTCAAATAGGAATAATGTATACAAGTATTATAGAAAATATGAGAAACTATCACAGTACAGAAATGGTATAGCAGAATTATATAGCTAACTCAATGACAGATTAAAATGTTCTACTCAACATATGGAACTCAAAAGAACTTTTCTGGTTAGTCAAGAGCATCTTAACTACAGAAATTAGATAGTATGAATGCAATATTGTAATGATCAAAACAGATGAAGCTGGCAACATAGTATAAGCAGAAGTCAATTGTATCTACTCATATTTTGTGTGTCCAAGTAGGTACCGGTGGAAGGGTGTACCTGAATGTAGGGCGTGAGGAGCTAGAGCGCCCACCTGAACAGGACCTGCAGTAACCATGCAGGCAAGCATCACCCAATACTTGGGCGCGCCAAAGAGAACACCATGTCCTCAACAACAGTCATGTGCACCTGCATCAACAAGAGGCGCCAAAACTGAGAAATGAGAACAAAATGTACATATTCATATTTTCGGATTGATAGTCTCTGAACTTCCATGTATCTTGGAAAGGAAGGACTGCCAGTAAATAGCACATATTCATATTTTATTACTGTTCCAAGGCAGCAGTATATATGTATGTAGCATCACATAGCTACAGAAACGATATTATAAGTAAACTGAGCATTTGCAAAAGTAGAGCCATGTTCTCTCAAGGATTGTAGCCTTTCATATATTTATGATACCTACTTGCAACATGATCATTTCACTCTAATCCTACCTAACTAATTATACTAACAACTGCTCAGATTACTAGTAAGCTGGGTGCAAATTTATCCACTCCATATGACAGTAAATCTAAGAGGTGGCAATCAATTGGTCCAACAATGCAATATAGAAGGTCAGTTGCAATAAATAACTACAGGCCTACATCAGCTCAAAGTGGCAGTAGCTCAAAAACAAGCAAAACAACTGTTGATAAGCAAAGGCAAAAGGCTAAAACACATGTTTTGCCAGAAGAACTAAAAGCTAAATCATGTCATTTCAGCGAGAATGACTCATGCAGTTATAGGCAAAATACAAAACTAGCGGCCTAGAAAACACGTCGACAAGTTACAGATAACTGATCATTGATAGAGCCAGACGGCGGTCTGCGCAAGCTGGAGACGCCTCTCGACTGGCGACATACACGTCCAAGTAAACTATCCAGTAGCATGTAGTAGAGCACCTGCACCCTACATCCACACATATACGAATCATTCAACAAGCCCATCAACAAGAAAGGAGATCGAGATTTCAAAGTGGGGAGGAAGCAGCTAACCGTCCAAATAAGACGGACCAGTTGTAGATGGAGAGGTAGACACGCTTGAGTGTGGACGCCATCGCTGCTGCCGTCATCTAGATCAGGGTGTCAGGGAGGAAGCAATCCGAAGCAAGAAGAACCTAGAAAAATGAAAAGTATCAGCGGCCAGAAGCATGTAGGCAACAGTATTGGATAATCTGTTGCTGCATATAAATACTGAATTACAACAGCAGACATGCTTCGAAAACTACATTACATATTATAGCAGCATGATAAAAATGTACTCAAATATATTCACAGAAGCACACAGACTATACATAGTCCTTTCACAATTGGAGTAAGAAATGCAAGGATAGTTATAACTTGGAAGTTTCGCACTAATAGCCTAATAACAAATTTCAAATAAAAATAGTATTAATCCTAATATTATATGCCAAAGTAAAAAAGAAAGCCTCGCAGTTCTCTCAGTTATCACAAAAGTAATATGCCACTTTGCTCCAAGCGTCAGTGGGCGGAAAAGAGACAACATGGATCACATATGATATGTGCTAGCCACAGAGGCAAGCTCACAGAAACAAACAAAGGGCCTAGTAGAATATTATGATACTGTTGTTATCAGGTGAGGAAATAAAAAATTCAATAACAGAAGCTAATTTCAGGGACCATAATGGCGCTGCATCAAGTGCAGTTCAATTTCATGCTTGTATCAGATGAAATGAAACAATAGCAAAGCTACGATTCACCTGAAACTATTCCTACTTAATTATTTATGCCAAGTGACACGACATCTAGAGGAATGAATAGACTTGTCACACAGCGAGTTCCACAATGGAAAGAAGCCAGCACAAAAAACTGAGTCTTCTCAGTGAATGAACTCATTATTGAATCTTCTTAGTGAATCAACTAGTACTATAACCAAATTCGGTGAATTAAGGTACTCCATTTTGAAGTACTACTCGAGTGCTCAAACATGTAGAGATACAAGTACTACAAGTTTCTCGAAGGCGTAGAATCGACCTAGTGTGTCACAAGAGACATATTAGTACATTTTGTTGGTGAGGCAAGGAAACATACAGCACTATGTACCGCATGTAGAGAATTATGCCCAGTTCACTTCATTTGGAGTTAATAAACTCGATAAACTGTCACTGGCAGTAAGACACCACTACTACAAGTACTATTGTAGTAGTTTAGGAAGAAGATTATAGTACAGTACTACTACACATGTGTACTAACTAGTAAGTATTGGCTATTTAGAGTCTTATAAAGCATTTAGTTACCTTGAAGAACTTAGCAGCTGGTTACTTGGTCCATCAATTTCATTGGGATGGTGCTAATGCCCTGGGCCTGCACTAGAGGAAATCATGGATACGAAGTTAATATTAGTATGGTGGTGCTCGACCCCCCGGAAAAAATGGAATTGGCAATTAACACAAACAGGTGGCGTGCTTGGAGGACAGATGTTCAGGCATTTTATTTTAGATAGCCTCCACATGAGAACATGAGGGTATGAAACTGTAAACTCGCTGAACTCAGCGCCTCTTGCTAAAAGGGGAAGGGTGTATGCTATGTGAGACATGCATAAAATCAAATTTCTCCCTTAGGATGCCATGTCATCGATCCGTGGACAGAGTTATGATTGGTTCAGAAAATCAGTGATGTAAAATAGTTTTCAAATACTAAAAATAGAGGGATTTTATGAAGTAGCTATCAAAAATATTTGCAAAAGGGCACCACACAAACTTTCACTAGAGTTAGACAACATTTTATGGATTAGGACCAATTTGTATGCATTTTTCATATTTCTAGCTATTTTTAATCATTTTTTGAGTGGCATAAATGTTTTTTTTGTGAAGAACCTACCAAATAATTGTTGCAAAATTGCACCAAACCAATTTTTTAAAATATAAGGCCATATTTAATGCACAATTGACCAAATGGTTGGATGTCAAAAAAATTCATCCACCTCTGCCGGTTCAGCTGGAAGCGGGTTAAATTTGAACTGCAGTTGCCTCATAGTTTGCTCTTTATTTTTTCAAAATATCATTTTTAGGTACAAAAGTATCTATTTAATCACAGAAACACCAAAAAATTCCAAGATTCAACCACTATCTAGGAACGGTCATTCCCGCCGTTTTGACCGCATTTTGAAACGAGCATAAAAAATTCGGAAAAAATCAAAAAATTAGAAAAACCTTCGCATTGTGTCATTATATGTGACCAAGTTTCCAGGAAAAATAAAAAACTTGTAATACGGAACTTATTTTTAAAAAGTGTTCTAAAAAATGAGCTATCATGCGTAAAGATTGATGGCTTTCAAGCCAAATGATCAATCTTATGGCCACATTCATGGCATAGTTTGTTCAAATGATCTCATATTGTGCATAAGGGTGCATCTTGGAATTCCAAACAATGTTGCCTAAGGGGGTTTTCACTTTCATTGCACAAAAGAGCCATTTTCCATTTTTCGAGTGCCCCAAATGAGGTTTTTTTGTGAAGGACCTACCAAATAATTATTGCAAAATTGGACCAAATCATTTTTATAAAATACTAGGCCATATTTAATGCACAATTTAATAAATGGTTGGGTGTAAAAAGTTTTGATCCACCTCTGGTGAAAAAGACAAATTCCCACCGATTTAGATGGAAACGGGTCAAATTTGAACTGCAGCTGCCTCATAGTTTGCTCTTTATTTTTTACAAAAATCATTTCTAGGTACATAAGTATCTATTTAATCATAGAAACATCAAAAGTTTTCCAAGATTCAACCACTATCTAGGAACGGTCAAGCCCGCCGTTTTGACCGCATTTTGAAACGGGCATAAAAAATTCAAAAAAAATCAAAAAATTGGAAAACCTTCGCATTGTGTCACTATATGTGACCAAGTTTCCAGGGAAATAGTAAACTTGTAATATGGAAATTATTTTAAAAAAGTGTTCTCAGAAATGAGCTATCATGAGTGAAGATTCATGGCTTTCAAACCAAATGATCAATCTTATGGCCACATTCATGGCATAGTTTGTTCAAATGATCCCATATTGTGCACAAGGGTGCCTCTTGGAATGGCAAACAATGTTGCCTAAGGAAGTTTTCATTTTCTTTGCACAGAAAATTCATTTTCCATTTTCCGAGTGCCTGAAATGAGTTTTTTATGAAGGACCTACCATATATTTGTTGCAAAATTGGACCAAATCAATTTTATAAAATACTAGGCCATATTTAATGCACACTTGACAAAATGGTTGGGTGTCAAAAGTTTTGATCCACCTTTGCTAAAAAGACAAATTCCCGCCGATTCAGTTGGAAGCGGGTCAAATTTGAACTGCAGCTGCCTCATAGTTTGCTATTTATTTTTTCAAAAATCGTTTCTAGTTACATAAGTACCTATTTAATGATAAATACATGGTTTGGTGGCGATACGTCGAGGTTTGGATGGTGGCTGAGGGCCCCAACTCTAGAGCGCGTAAACTCGCATGCCCGCCACGTGGTCACTACGTGACCATGGCGTTGCCATGTGTTTTGGGCTACCTAGGAATGTCTAGTGGGTTGGGCACTCCCCAGGTAGGTGCTAGGAAGAAAATCACAACATAAGATTCTCACGAGGAGACCGATCGATGCTCAGACATGAATAAGCAGCCAAGTGTTTGATGAGCAGTATGAGAAATGCACATGGTTAATGGGTGTGAGTTTTGGCTGAGGATGATAAATTACTAAGAAGACCGTCTTCACAAATTTTCAGCTCAAAAGGAGGAGCCTAGGTGGTACTTGCTTTGCAAAGTACCACACTGGACATAAATACGAATGTTGAAGCCGGACTCAGAATAATGAATGGATCGAGCTGGCATTTGGTGGAGGATGGTTATTTGGGTAGAGGAAAGCACTGTAGAAAATGGATACCATTTGGACATGCCAAAGTGGCACTTCCTTCACAAAGAGTTTTTCTAAACAAAATAGGAAAATGAATAGTTTTGAATTATTTTTGAACTACGCAAGGGAGTTTTTTTACATATGTGACGAAGATATGACCCAATGAATTTATGAGATTTTTCTGGGAATTTTGGGAATGACAGAAATATAGCTTGCTTCACAACCTAGGGCAAAAACTGCCACATGGACATGACACATAGGCAAAACTGATGAGGTAGCGCCTAGTCATAGCAACCCACCACAATTTACAAGGTTATGACCATCTATATTGGTCATGATCAGCTAGAAATAAGGCAGCGGACCTGTGCTATCTGCTTTATGACAATTTCGTGTAAGGAAATTACGACCTTTCTCACCAAAATGGTCGTTATTTTTAGGGTTTGGAGCCCCCCGAACAGCTTTTGACCAATTGGTCTGAAATGGTCATAGATCTATGAACAATTCTTCCAGGGTCACTGACAGAAGGTCACTAGTTGACATATTTCTTGTAGTGCCTTTTAATAGAGAACCGGAACAAAGCATAAGCACTTAGTGAATACATGAACTCCTCAAACTACGGTCATCATCGAGAAGTATCCCGATTATTGTCACTTCGGGGTTGTCGGATCATAACACATAATAGGTGACTATAGACTTGCAAGATAGGATCAAGAACGCACATATATTCATGAAAACATAATAGGTTCATATCTGAAATCATGGCACTCGGGCCCTAGTGACAAGCATTAAGCATAGCAAAGTCATAGAAACATCAATCTCAGAACATAGTGGATACTAGGGATCAAACCCTAACAAAACTAACTTGATTACATGGTAAATCTCATCCAACCCATCACCGTCCAGCAAGCCTATGATGGAATTACTCACGCACGGCGGTGAGCATCATGAAATTGGTGATGGAAGATGGTTGATGATGGCGATGGCGACGAATCCCCCTCTCCGGAGCCTCGAACGGGCTCCAGATCAGCCCTCCCGAGAGAAATTAGGGCTTGGCGGCAGCTCCATATCGTAAAACGCGATGAAACTTTCTCTCTGATTTTTTTCTCCACGAGGAATATATGGAGTTGGAGTTGAGGTCGGCGGAGCCTCAGGAGGCCCATGAGACAGGGGGCGCGCCCAGTGGGGTGGGTGCGCCCCCACCCTCGTGGACAGGGTGTGGGCCCCCTGGTCTTGATTCTTTCGCTAGTATTTTTTATATTTTCCAAAAAATGCCTCCGTGGATTTTCAGGACATTCCGAGAACTTTTGTTTTCTACACATAAAACAACATCATGGCAGTTCTGTTGAAAACAACGTCAGTCCGGGTTAGTTTCATTCAAATCATGCAATTTAGAGTCCAAAACAAGGGCAAAAGTGTTTGGAAAAGTAGATATGTTGGAGACGTATCAACTCCCCCAAGCTTAAACCTTTGCTTGTCCTCAAGCAATTCAGTTGATAAACTAAAAGTGATAAAGAAAAACTTTTACAAACTATGTTTGCTCTTGTTGTTGTAAACATGCAAAGCCAGCATTTAGGTTTCATCAAATATTATGAACTAACCATACTCACAATAACACCTCGGTCTCACAATTACTCATATCAATAGCATAATCAGCTAGCGGGCCATAATAATAAAACTCGGATGACAACACTTTCTAAAAACAATCATAACATGATATAACAAAATGGTATCTCGCTAGCCCTTTCTGAGACCGCAAAACATAAATGCAGAGCACCTTTAAAGATCAAGGACTGACTAAACATTGTAATTCATGGTAAAAGAGATCCAATCAAGTCATACCCAATATAAACTAATAATAATGAATGCAAATGAAAGTGTGCTCTCCAGCGGGTGCTTTTTAATAAGAGGGTGATGACTCAACATAAAAGTAAATAGATAGGCTCCTCGCAGAGGGAAGTAGGGATTTGTAGAGGTGCCAGAGCTCGGTTTTTTTAAAATAGAGATTGAATAACATTTTGAGCGGCATACTTTCGCTGTCAACGCAACAACTATGAGATGGCTGTATCTTCCATACTACATGCACTATAGGCAGTTCCCAAACAGAATGGTAAAGGTTTATACTCCCCCAACCACCAACAAGCATCAATCCATGGCTTGCTCGAAACAACGAGTGCCTCCAACTAACAACAGCCCTGTGGGAGTTTTGTTTAATTATTTTGATTTGCTTTGATCTTTTTGGATCATGGGACTGGGCATCCCGGTTACCAGCCCTTTCTCGTGAATGAGGAGCGGAGTCCACTCCTCTTTAGAATAACCCACCTAGCATGGAAGAGATAGGCAGCCCTAGTTGAAACATGAGTTGCTCGAGCATACAAAACAAAATTTCATTTGAAGGTTTGGAGTTTGGCACATACAAATTTACTTGGAACGGCAGGTAGATACCGCATATAGGAAGGTATGGTGGACTCATATGGAACAACTATGGGGTAGGAGTTTGGATGCACAAGCAGTATTCCAGCTTAGTATAGGTGAAGGCTAGCAAAAGACTGGGAAGCGACCAACTGAGAGAGCGACAACAGTCATAAACATGCATTAAAATTAATTCACACCGAGTACAAGCATGAGTAGGATATAATCTACCATGAACATAAATATCGTGAAGGCTATGTTGATTTGTTTCAACTACATGCGTGAAGATGTGCCAAGTCGAGTCACTCAATTCATTCAAAGGAGGATACCATCCCATCATACCACATCATAATCATTCTAATAGCATGTTGGCATGCAAGGTAAACCATTATAACTCATAGCTAATCAAGCATGGCACAAGCAACTATAATCTCTAAATGTCATTGCAAATATGTTTATTTCATAATAAGCTGAATCAGGAACGATGAACTCATCATATTTACAGAAACAAGAGAGGCGAGTTCATACTAGCTTTTCTCATCTCAATAAGTCCATCATATATCGTCATTATTGCCTTTCACTTGCACGACCGAACAATGTGTATAATAATAATAGTGCACGTGCATTGGACTAAGCTGGAATCTGCAAACATTCAACTCAAGAGAGAAGACAAGTAATATGGGCTCTAAGTTAAATCAACAATCATGCATATGAGAGCCACTAAACATTTTCAATATGGTCTTCTACTCTCGACCCCAAAAGAAAAGAAAATAAAATAAAACTATTTACACGGGAAAGCTCCCAACAAGTAAGAAGAAGAACGGGAAATCTTTTTGGGTTTTAATTCTCATTAATACTACAAGCATGGAAATTAAACTAACTAATTTTTTGGTTTTTGTTAAGGTTTATCAAACACACAAGAAGAAAGCGAGAAAAAGAAATTTAAACTAGCATGGATAATACAATGAAAGAGTATGAGCACCGACGACTAGAATAGTGTGTGAACATGAATGTAAAGTTGGTGAGAAATACATACTCCCCAAAGCTTAGGCTTTTGTCCTAAGTTGGTCTAATGCCAAGGACCGCTGCTACTATCCCCGGTGTACTGGGAAGTGTAATCAGGATACCACTAGCTGGCCATCTCCGGATCCCACTGGTAAGATGATGCACGATAAGGGTCCAGTTCAGGTTCCGGCTCAGGTTCAGGTTCTGGAGTGGATGCTTTGCCTCGATGAGCGTACACCGCTTCCGGTGTGACAAGAAAATTATCTGCAATCAAATCAAACAACAGAGGCGCAGGCAAAATAATAGTCTCATTGTGTTTCTTATTAAATCTCAGGTTATATAAGAGCATCTTTTCTTTGTTGTCAACAATGAACTCATGTGCCACCATGCTCTTGTAATCTAAAATGTAAGGAGGCAATTCTGTCTCCTCTTTCTCATGGTGCCTAATAGGTATCTCAAAATGTCTAGCAAGACGTGAAGCATAGATACCTCCAAAGATGGGAACTTTTGTACGATTCAGGCTTAGCCGTTTAGCAATGAAGGCACCCATACTAAAACTATTATCTCCAAACAAGGCACGGTGCAGAAGGATAATATCAGGAACATTGAAGTTTCCACTATTTCCACGACCAATCAAGCATCTAATAGCAAATATGGCAAAGTAGCGTAAAACAGGAAAGTTTATGCTAGATATTTTCGCATCGAAACCCTTCTTTGGTTCCTCTATAGTGATAGTGTTAATAAAGCCATCCACATCTTTACGATTAGGTTCCTCTAATTTTCCCTCAAAGGGTATCCTACATACCGCGCAAAAGTTACGTAAAGACATTTCCCTGAATTCATCATATAAATGAAATGATACTGAAGGCGGTGACTTCTTAGGATAATAATAAAAGTTTTGCATGGCAGTATTGGTGAGTAAGAGATACTGATCGATCCGGTCGTGGAGGAAATCGGTGAGGCCTGCATTCTCGATCAAAGAATAAAAATCTTCATGAATTCCAGCTTCTTTCAAGAAATTATCGCATGGCCATTCACACGGCCGTACTTCCGCTACGCGAGGAAGGTTATACTTGGCCTTTTCCTTCTCTTTAGCTTGTTTTTCCTGAGAGCCTTGGCTAGAAGAGCCCCTCAAAATTCTCCTTAACATTTTCTGAAAATTTCTGAAATTTTAGCAACTTCAAAATAAGAGTGAATAAAACTAAACAAGATTGGTAGCAACTACTCCTACAAGTGCCTAGAGCCTATATCATGCATTAGAATTACTTGTGACCTCATAAATTTAACATGCAAGCTCAAAAACATGGTCACCTATGTAACAAAAATTTGCACTGAATAAAGCACTAGAACAAAAACTAATTGGACCAATGGAGGAGTCACATACCAAGCAACAATCTCCCAAAGCAGTTTTGTGAATGGAGCTTTGAGCAAGGAGATCAAAAATCGCAACAAAATGAGCTAGAACTCGTGCTTGAGCTGGATGGGGATTTTTTCGTGAAGAAGATGGAGTGTGTTGGTGCTGGCATAAGTGGAGGGGGTCCACCAGGGGCCCACAAGACAGGGGGGCGCCCAGGGTAGGTGGGCACGCCCTCCACTCTCGTGGCCTGGTGCTTGCCCCTCCTGTAGTTATTTCAGTGCCTAAAATCCTCAAATATTCCATAAAAAATCATACTAAATTTGCAGGGCATTTGGAGCACTTTTATTTTCGGGATATTTTTTATTGCATGGATAATTCAGAAAACAGACGAATAATACTATTTTTGCTTTAATTATTCTAAATAACAAAAAGTAAAAAAGAGGGTACAGGAAGTTGTGCCTTCTAGTTTCATCCATCTCATGATCATCAAAATGAATCCACTAACAAGGTTGATCAAGTTTTGTTAACAAACTTATTCTGAATAACACGGAACCGGAGAAATTTCAAATAACACTAAGTTATCTCAACAGGGATATGAACATCCCCAACAATAAGAATATCATACTTTTTCTTGACAGTAGGGAGAGGAAATTCAAAACCTCCAATAATAATAGTTGGAACTTTTCCAATAGAATTGATGCTATGAACTTGAGGTTGTTTCCTCAGAAAGTGTACCATATGCTCATTACCATCAACATGAAAAGTGACATTTCCTTTGTTGAAATCAATAACAGCCCCTGCAGTATTCAAAAAAGGTCTACCAAGGATAATCGACATACTATCGTCCTCGAGAATATCAAGAATAACAAAGTCCGTTAAGATAGTGACATTTGCAACCACAACAAGCACATCCTCACAAATACAGACAAGTATAGCAGTTGATTTGTCAGCCATTTGCAAAGATATTTCAGTAGGTGTCCACTTACTCAATTCAAGTCTACAATATAAAGAAAGAGGCATAACACTAACACCAGCTCCAAGATCACATAAAGCAGTTCTAACATAATTTCTTTTAATGGAGCATGGCATAGTTGGTACTCCCGGATCTCCATGTTTCTTTGGTATTCCACCCTTAAACGTATAATTAGCAAGCATGGTGGAAATTTCAGCTTCCGGTATCTTTCTTTTGTTTGTAATGATATCCTTCATATACTTAGCATAAGGATTTACTTTAAGCATATCAGTTAAGCACATACGTAAGAAAATAGGTCTGATCATTTCAGCAAAGCACTCAAAATCCTCATCATCCTTTGTCTTGGATGGTTTAGGAGGAAAGGGCATGGGTTTCTGAACCCATGGTTCTCTTTCTCTACCGTGCTTCCTAGCAACAAAATCTCTCTTATCATAATGTTGATTCTTTGATTGTGGGTTATCAAGATCAACAGGAGGTTCAGTCTCTACTTCATTGTTTTTGCTAGGTTGAGCATCAACATGAACATTATCATTAACATTATCACTAGGTTCATGTTCATCACCTGATTGTGTTTCAGCATTAGAGATAGAAATATCATTGGGATTCTCAGGTGTGTCTACAACAGGTTCACCAGAAGCATGCAAAGTTCTATCGTCTTTCTTTTTCTTCTTTTTAGAAGAACTAGGTGCCTCTAAATTGTTTCTCTGAGAATCTTACTTGATTCTCTTAGGGTGGCCTTCAGGATACAAAGGTTCCTGAGCCATTCTACCCGTTCTAGTAGCCACTCTAACAGCAAAGTCATGTTTATTATTTAATTCATCAAGCAAATCATTTTGAGCTTTAAGAACTTGCTCAGCTTGAGTAGCAACCATAGAAGCATATTTGCTAATGAGTTTTAGTTCACCTTTAACTCTAGCCATATAATCACTCATGCGTCCTATCTCGAAAGCATTATTCTTTAATGCTCTACCAACATAAGCATTAAAACTCTCTTGTCTAGCCATAAAGTCATCAAATTCATCTAAGCATGGGCTATGAAATTTAGTAGAGGGGATTTCAACTTTATCATATCTATAGAGAGAATTTACCTTTACTACCTATGTCAGGTTATCAAGACAATGTGGTTCGTCGACAAGCGGTATATTAAGACTATGTATTTCTTCAATAGGTGGTAAATTCTTAACATCTTCAGCTTTTATACCTTTTTCTTTCATTGATTTCTTTGCCTCTTGCATATCTTCGGGACTGGGAAATAAAACACCTCCCTTCTTTGGAGTGGGTTTAGGAATAGGCTCAGGAGTTGGCTCAATTGGTTCAAGAATTTCCTCAGGAATTGGCTCAGGAGTTGGCTCAGTTGGTTCAGGAATTTCCTCAGGAATTGGCTCAGGGAGAGTCCAATTATTTTCATTAGTAAACATATTATTCGATAGTAATTCAGCTTCGTCGACTGTTCTTTCCCTGAAAACACAACCAGCACAACTATCCAAGTAGTCCTTGGAAGCATCAGTTAGTCCATTATAAAAGATATTGAGTATTTCATTTTTCTTAAGAGGATGATCAGGCAAAGCATTAAGTAATCGGAGAAGCCTCCCCTGATATTGTGGGAGACTCTCTTCTTTGATTTGCACAAAATTATATATTTCCCGCAAGGCAGCTTGTTTCTTATGAGCAGGGAAATATTTAGCAGAGAAGTAATAAATCATATCCTGGGGACTACGCACACAACCAGGAGCAAGAGAATTAAACCAACTATTAGCATCACCCTTTAATGAGAACGGAAATATCTTAAGGATATAAAAATAGCGAGACTTCTCATCATTAGTAAACAGGGTAGCTATATCATTCAACTTGGTAAGATGTGCCACAACAGTTTCAGATTCTAGGCCATAAAAAGGATCAGATTCAACCAAAGTAATAATCTCAGGATCAACAGAGAATTCATAATCCTTATCAGTAACACAAATAGGTGAAGTAGCAAAAGTAGGGTCAGGTTTCATTCTAGCATTAAGAGACAGCTGCTTCCATTTAGCTAATAACTTTTTAAGACCATATCCATCTTTATAAGCAAAGATAGCCCTAGCAGCTTCCTCTTCCATAACATAACCCTTAGGAACAACATGCAATTCATAATCATTTGGAGAACTTTCATCATCACTATCATGAACAATAGCATCTTCAATAATTTCATTCTCTCTAGCCCTAGCAAGTTGTTCATCAAGAAATTCACCTAATGGCAAAGTGGTATCACGCACAGAAGTAGTTTCATCATAAGTATCATGCATAGCAGAAGTGGCATCATCAATAACATGCGACATATCAGAATTCATAGCAGTAGCAGGTTTAGGTGTCGCAAGCTTACTCAAAACAGAAGGAGAATCTAGTGCAGATCTAAATGGCAGTTCCTTACCTCCCCTCGTAGTTGAGGGAAAAATCTTGGCTCTTTCGTCTTTCAAGTTCCTCATAGTGATCAGCAGATATAAATCCCAAGTGACATGGAGAATAGAGCTATGCTCCCCGACAACGGCGCCAGAAATTAGTCTTGATAACCCACAAGTGTAGGGGATCGCAACAGCTTTCGAGGGTAAAGTATTCAACCCAAATTTATTGATTCGACACAAGGGGAGCTAAAGAATATTATTGAGTATTAGCAGTTGAGTTGTCAATTCAACCACACCTGGATAACTTAGTATCTGCAGCAAAGTAGTATGATAATAAAGGTAACAGTAGCAGAAGTAATATTTTTGGGTTTTGTAGTGATTGTAACAATAGAAACAGAAAAGTAAATAAGCGAAACACAAGATGTGAAAAGCTCGTAGGCATTGGATCAGTTATGGATAATTATGTCGGATGCAATTCCTCATGTAATAGCTATAACATAGGGTGACACCGAATTAGCTCCAGTTCATCAATGTAATGTAGGCATGTATTCCGAATATAGTCATACGTGCTTATGGAAAAGAACTTGCATGCCATCTTTTGTCCTACCCTCCCGTGGCAGCGGGGTCCTGGCGGAAACTAAGGGATATTAAGGCCTCCTTTTAATAGAGAACTGGAACAAAGCATTAACACTTAGTGAATACATGAACTCCTCAAACTACGGTCATCACCGAGAAGTATCCCGATTATTGTCACTTCGGGGTTGTCGGATCATAACACATAATAGGTGACTATAGACTTGCAAGATAGGATCAAGAACACACATATATTCATGAAAACATAATAGGTTCGGATCTGAAAACATGGCAATCGGGCCCTAGTGACAAGCATTAAGCATAGCAAAGTCATAGCAACATCAATCTCAGAACATGGTGGATACTAGGGATCAAACCCTAACAAAACTAACTTGATTACATGGTAAATCTCATCCAACCTATCACCGTCCAGCAAGCCTATGATGGAATTACTCACGCACGGCGGTGAGTGAGGGAGTCCTGGATAAGGGGGTATCCGGACAGCCGGACTGTATACATTGTCCGGACTATTGAAGCGTGAAGATACAAGACTCAAGACTTCGGCCCATGTCCGGATGGAACTCTCCTTGGCCTGGAAGGCAAGCTTGGCGATCCGGATATTGTGTTTCCTTCCTTGTAACTGACTCCATATAAACCCTAGCCCTCTCCGGTGTCTATATAAACTGGAGAGGTTGGTCCTTAGAAGGCCGATCATAATCACAATCATACCATCATAGGCTAGCTCCTAGGGTTTAGCCTCTACGATCTCGTGGTAGATCTACTCTTGTACTACCCATATCTTCAATATTAATCAAGCAGGAAGTAGGGTTTTACCTCCATCGAGAGGGCCCGAACCTGGGTAAACATCTGTGTCCCTTGCTTCCTGTTACCATCAGCCTAGACGCACAGATCGGGACCCCCGACCCGAGATCCGCCGGTTTTGACACCGAAAGTGAGCATCATGAAATTGGTGATGGAGGATGGTTGATGATGACGACAGCGATGAATCCCCCTCTCCGAAGCTCCGAACGGACTCCAGATCAGCTCTCCCGAGAGAGATTAGGGCTTGGTGGCGGCTCCGTATCGTAAAACGTGATGAACATTTCTCTCTGATTTTTTTCTCTCCGTGAGACGGAATATGTGGAGTTGGAGTTGAGGTCGTTGGAGCCTCAGGGGGCCCACGAGATAGGGGGCGTGCCCAGGGAGTGGGCGCGCCCCCCACCCTCGTGGACAGGGTGTAGGACCCCTGGTCTTGATTCTTTCGCCAGTATTTTGTATATTTTCCAATAAGTGCCTCCGTGGATTTTTTAGGACATTCCGAGAACTTCTGTTTTCTACACATAAACCAACATCATGGCAGTTCTGCTGAAAAAAGCGTCAGTCCGGGTTAGTTTCATACAAATCATGCAAGTTAGAGTCCAAAACAAGGGCAAAAGTGTTTGGAAAAGTAGATACGTTGGAGATGTATCAGTCATCAACACTCACAGTTTTCGCTGATTCTGACCCGTTTCATGTACTATTACTCACTGTTTTGGGGTCCCGGAGTGATTTCCATGATTAACAAACCCCGTTGTGCGTTTATGTGTCGGTCATCAACACTCACAAATTTGGCTGAATCTGACCCGTTTCGTGAAATATTACTCACTGTTTTTGGGTCCCAAAGAGATTTCCATGGTTGTTGAACCTCAAGGTACACTTACCTGTCGGTCATCAATAATCACAGTTTTGGCCGATTTTGGCCCGTTTCATGCACTATTACTCACTGTTTTGGGGTCCCGGAGTGATTTCCACGATTATCAAACCCCGGGGTGCGTTTACGTGTCGGTCATCAACACTCACGGTTTTTGTCGATTCAGAGCCGTTTAGTGGACAATTACTCACCGTTCTGCGGTCCCGAGATTTCCATAGTTGTTGAACCCCAAGTTGCGCATACGTGATGGTCATTAACACTCACTGTTTTGGCCGATTCTATCCCGTTTCATGGACTATTACTCACTGTTTTGGGGCCCCGGAGTGATTTCCATAATTAACAAACCCGGGGAGTGTTTGCGTCTCGGTCATCAACACTCACAGTTTAGCCCGATTTTGGCCCGTTTCGGGGACTATTACTCACCGTTTTGGGGTCCCGAAGCGATTTCCATATTTGTGAAACCCCAAGGTGCGCTTACGTGTCGGTCGTCAACACTCACAGTTATGGCCGATTCTGGCCCGTTTCATGGACTATTACTCATTGTTTTGGGGTCCCGGAGTGTTTTCCATGATTAACAAACCCCGTTCTGCGTTTACGTCTCGGTCATGTACACTCACAGTTTTGGCCGATTCTGACCTGTTTCATGGACTATTACTCACCGTTTTGGGGTCCCAAAGCGATTTATATGGTTGTCAACCCCAAGGTATGCTTACGTGTCGGTCATCAACAATCACAATTTTGGCCGATTCTGGCCCGTTTCATGGACTATTACTCACTGTTTTGGGGTCTCGTAGTGATTTCCATGATGATGGAACCCCGGTGTGCATTTACGTGTCGGACATCAACACTCACTGTTTTGACCGATTCTGGTCTGTTTCGTTGACTATTACTCACTGTTTGGGGTCCCGGTGTGATTTCCACGATTGACTATCCCCGGGGTGCATTTTCGTGTCGGTCATCAACACTCACAGTTTTAGCCAACACTCACCGTTTTGGGGTCTCGAAGCGATTTCCATAGTTGTTAAACCCCAAGGTGCACTTACATGTCGATCATCAACACTCGTAGTTTTGACCGACTCTGGCCCATTTTGTGGACTATTACTCAGTTTTGGGGTCCCGAAGTGATTTTCACGACTCACGAACCCCGGTGTGGATTTACGTGCCGGTCATCAACACTCACAATTTTGGCCGATCCTGGTCCGTTTCTTGCACTATTACTCAGCGTTTTGGGGTCCCAAAGCGATTTCCACGATTGACGATCCTCGGGGTGCGTTCACGTGTCCATCATCAACACTTACAGTTTAGGCCCATTCTGACCCGTTTCATGGACTATTACTCATAGTTTTGTTGTCCCGAAGTGATTTCCATAGTTGTTGAACCCCAAGGTGCACTTACCTCTCGGTCATAACCACTTGCAGTTTTGGCCGATTCTGGCCGTATCATGGACTATTACTCACTGTCTTGGGGTCCCAGAGTGATTTCCATGATTAACAAACCCCGTTGTGTGTTTACGTGTCGGTCATCAACACTCACGGTTTTGGCCGCTTCTGACCCGTTTCGTGGACTCTTACTCACCGTTTTAGGGTCCCAAAGCGATTTCCATGGTTGTCGAACCCCAAGGTGCGCTTACGTGTCGGTCATCAACAATCACTGTTTTGGCCAATTCTGGCTCCTTTTGTCATCTATCACTCACTTTTTGGGGGTCCCGGAGTGATTTCCATAATTATGGAACCCCGGTGTGCGTTTACGTGTCGGTCATCAACACTCGCAGTTTTGGCCGATTCAGGGCCGTTTCATGGACTATTACTCACTGTTTTGTGGTCCCAGAATGATTTCCACGATTGATGAACCCCGGTGTACGTTTACGTGTCGGTCAACAACACTCACAATTTTGGCCGATCTTGGTCCGTTTCGTGCATTATTACTCAAAGTTTTGGGGTCACAGAGCGATTTCCACGTTTGACGATCCCCGGGGTGCGTTTACGTGTCCGTCGTCAACACTCACAGTTTTGGCCCATTCTGGCCCGTTTCGTACTCACCGTTTTGGGGTCGCCGGGAGTTTGCTGGTAGCCAGGATGGTTGGGTCTGGTCGACCCGACGGCCGTCTGGTGCCATCCTCTATGTCACTCGGAGCACCTCTATTGGGGCGGCCCTAGATTGGCGGCGACGAAGCCGTGACAGTGTTGGGGGTCCAACGGTTAGCATTTTAGATCTATTGGGATTTCGGGTTAGGGGTGGCGGGCATCAGGGCGTGCCCTTAGCCGAATCTAGACGGCCAAATTTGGCTTGTGGAGGCTCATTGCCATGTCTGCACGACGTCTTCCAATGCGGCACTGGTAGTGTGGGCTGTTGGCCCATAGCCGTCGGTATCCCCTGTCCCAGGCTCCTTCGCTGGTGTGGGGTTGGATCCAGTTGGGATGCGGGTGGGTTTGCTAGCAGCGCTGGTGATCCTCCCGGAGACCAGGGATGAATCCTTGCTTCTCCCCTTTTCCTACTCTTCTTAACATTGTTCGCGCGCGAGTGTGCCGGCCCAATTACTGTAGAACCTTCAGTGAGGCTTCCTACCGTCTCGCTTAATGCACGATATAGTCGCCGAGTTCAATTGACATCTCTTGTAATTTAGAGCATCTCTAGCAGATACCCTGTCCCATCGCCTGCCCATATATTTTCAGGCCGGAACAGAAGTGGTATATTTGCACTAGCCAGTAAAAAGTATACGGGCAGACCTCAAACTACCGCGTCCGCCGCTATATGTGTGGGGAGGGGGGCGTTTTAGGGTTCCCGTGTCGGATAGGTCCGCCCCCTCCGCCGCAGTCCACTTCCCTTCGTCATCTTCTTTTATTAGCTCCGGCGAGCATATATCCTGACAATTTTTCCCTCTCAAGCGTGGATCATGTCGAGAGAAGGTCGCGGATGTGGGGGCCGCCGCTGCCGTGCAAACTTGGAAACTCGGCCGGCACGACGCGGAGGCTGGCAGCTCCAGCCGGCCCGCCGTTGAGCTGGGCGCTCGGCGCAGGCACGAAACCACAGCGCCCTCTCACGCAGCAGCGGCAACTGCGTGTGGCAGCACTTCAATGAGCTCCGAGCAACTCTGGCCAGCGACGAAGAAGCTCCACGAGGCGGAGATCATGCACCATGCCGCGAAGGAGGCGCTAGTGGCTGGCAAAGAGGGCACCGCCGAACGCTTCGAGGCGGCGAATGTGGACAACGAGCTCGCCTACACCCTTTACCGCTTGGCGTGCAAGTTCATTCTCGACGTGAAGCCGTTCCTCAGTCGATTAAAATTATAATTTTAGTTCCTCCGTGTGTGTGATGAACTCCGGCGAGGTCTGGACTATCTATGTAGCAGGAACATGTTTTAAGTTTAAGTTTTAAAATTTAAGGTACTATTTACGGTATCGATTCTGCGCCGGGGATGAACTGCCCACAAAATTGTCTTAGGGCGAAACGTAAAATGATTTTGCGGATAGAAAATTTAACAGACTTTGCGGTATCTGTTCTGCTAGAGATGCTCTTATAGTGCGGTATTGTGAGCCAGGCCAAGCCCCTCACCCATAGCCCAAGTTCGGCAAGGCTACTGATATAATCTTAAACCCAACAAAACCCACGCAGAAAGCATTTTTGTGCTTAAAAGAAAAGAAAAACCACGCAGGGGCCACGCACGACTACCAGACAGTTCACACACACAAGAGTACAAAAAGAGTATCGCAGACGAACGACGGAACCATCAAAAGAACACGCCCTACACTCCATCTCCACACCATCTGGCTGCAGCTGTCCTCCTCAACCAGTAGCTGCATTCATGCACTGCACGCATGCATGCCGTCTCCAAAGCTCCAAGCTCGATCGTTAATGGCCAAGCAAGTAGAGGTACCGTAGCACTTGCTGCCAAATGCTTCTGCGGGAGAGTCTCGTGCATCCGGCCACATAAAGGTTTCCTTCCCCTAGCTACTCCTTCACCACCACTACATCTTCGGATCCCTTCAGCAGGTGCTCCGCCACCAGATCCACTCCAGCACTTCCTCAACAATGGCAGCTGCCGCTCTCAGAGCACGGCTAAACACCCTCGTCACATCCATGTTCGCCACGGTAAGTACATCCCCTCGTCGTCCCATATACACCTCGGCCGTGTGGTTGTTCCGGCGGCTGGCTGACTAGTCTATCTTTGCCTTCTCATCATGTGATGTGATTCATCTAGGGCATGCTGGACGAGAATTTCCACCAACTGCAGTCCATGGAGGAGGATGGCACGGCAGACCGGGGCTATGTCGCCGACATGATCAACCTCTTCATCAAGGACACCAAGAGGATCCTCAACGACATCGCCGGCCTGCTGTCCGCCCCCAATCCCTCCTCTCTTCCTCCACTTCTGTTATCTCGGCTCGCTCGGCTACTCATCCATCTTGTCTTCTCTGCTTTGCGATTCACAGGAGCCAACCCGTGGTGGACTATGACATGGTGGACGTCCTCGTGCGTCAGCTCAAGGGGTCCAGCTACAGGTATAATGATGATAAAACCTTTCTTTCCCTGCTCAGTTTTAACTGTATATTTGATTGTTTCTGTGTTGCGTTCATATCGTGTGATTCAGACGTGTTTGTCATGGGCATGCCGTTCGTGGTGTCTACATTGTCGTGTAGCCACAAGTAGAATTGCCGAATTTAGCTGTGCTTCTTCTATCGGATGTACCGGTATTCATGCCAACGGAAAAGTTATGGCTTGCCGATCGAGGAATACTTTGTCGCGTTGTAAAGATTCCTGGTATTAATCATTTGCTATATATTATGCGTAACGCCAATGGTAGTTTTTCTGGTTTCTTCAGGATTCTCCTCAGGTGTGTCGGCGTGGTGTCGTTTGCGGTTGTCGTATACACTCAAGTATAACAACCAAGTTTTGTTGTGTCGTTACCCACGAATTTGTCGTTATTCCTGCCATGGCAATGTTATAGCTCTGCAAGGAACACTTTGTCGTCTTGCGGACATTTCTAGTAGTAATGAATCTATTATTTACCTAATGGAATATTCTAGGCCGGCAAGAAAAAATTGAGTTGGGATTCTACAAACGTTTGTGTCTCAGTGATTTGCTATATTCTACGTAACACCAATGGTCATTTTTCTGGTTTGTCCAATCGCTACTAGAAAAACCACGTACTGTATTGATGTTGTTTCTATTCTGATGTGTTGGCACGGGGTGTGCACGTCATGGGCGTGTGGCCCGTGTCGATCGTGCTGTTATATAGCAATAATTAGAAGAGCCCCATTTACTTGTGTTCTGTCTAATGGAATTGTTGATATTCGTGCCAACGTGATGGCTCAGCAAGTGAAACTTTGCTGTATTATAAAAATGTCTAGTACTACCGCGTTTAGCTAATGCTATTTATTTTTTGGGTTTATCAAACAATATATTGTGTCGACAACCGTGATTATCATCGCTAGTATGGTTACGCGGATCAAACAATATATTGTGTCCTGATCTTCCTCTTCTTTGTATGTATCAGTGTTGGTTCTAAGAAAGTGAACCTATCCGGCATGCAATTCCGTCGGTTCAATGAGCCAAGAAGCAAAGAAAGGTCAGTACTTAGTACCTTATTATATATCTTGCACAATCATTATTATCCCTACCCTGTATTGTTTACATTATTGTAAACCTGAAGACTGATTTCCTTTTTTGATGGCACTATATTTAGCTCATAGTACTAACCTGCTCGTTCACTTCATTTGCAACCATGTGATGGTACAACCCGGTTCATTATCTAAATATGCCTCTTTGATTATTCTACTTTAACTTGTTAGTTCTAGACTTATGTCTATAGCATGACTAAACCTGAGATGGCTGGAGTTCTTTTTTCCAAGCAGAGGGTTATGATTTCCGAACCACTGTTTAGTTCAGTTCACGCGATCACTCTGTCCAGAATTTGACTGCGTGGTATGATGCATTATTCCAGGTGCCTCATGGCGTTGGCTCTTGCTTGGAGTGAGTTCTGTGAGGTGCGAAGCAAGTTCGAGGCTATGATGCAGGTAGCCCTTTATGTGCGTATGTTTGCTTTGACTTTCAACTTCTTACTAGTATCATAATATAAAGAACGGACATGGATCCTTTAAGATAAAAAAGAAAGAACCAGATCTGATTGTTGTTGCTGTTGATATTGATCTAGATATACTGTTTGATTTCTGAGGTATCTAAAATGTTTCTGTCTTAATTATTGTCATCACGATTCAGTAGCTATATGAGGTAATTCGAAGCAGTATAATTTCTTTGTTTCTCAGCGTAAATTGAACTTAGCCAATTACTGGAATATGGTATCAACCACCTTGTAACATGGATGATTTGTGAAACCTTGTGACTTGGCCACCAATATGCACCTTAGAGATGTCGTAATAATTATCCCGTTCTTCTTTTGATGAAGCTGGAGGAGCAGATTGCAACCTACGGTCCTAAGTAGTAGCTATGGAAGGAAAAAGAGCATAGCTACAAGTGATCCCTCCCATGATGGGGTGTATGTTTCTCTCCAATGTAGACAATGTTCAATAGGTGTCTGGCTTTGGAGGGCGATTATGAAACAACGCGCGTAGGAACACCATTCTCGCAAGTCTTCAAACAAAACATGTTGTCATGTGTCAATGTCTCTATCAACTCTATACCAGCCGGGTTGTGTCCGTTGGGCTGCCGCTCCATACAATATTTAAACTCTCTACCTGGTTGGGCTTTTACTAGTGAATTGGTTTTGTTATATGTTGTAGGCTCGCCCGTCTCTTTACCGTCTTTTTGAATAGCGACGTCTCTCCTTGAAAAGGGGAAAGGTTTGTTGGGTATCAAAAACTACACTAAAGTGAGTGCATGGCTTGATTTTTAAATTATTTTGTTGGTTGGTACATTGTGAGTGTCGCTTGCTGACCTCCTCCACCTCTAAAACCTCCAGAAAACCATCGCTGGAGAATAAACTAGCTCTGCGGGCGAACAAGATACTAATAGGAAGGGGAGGTAATGGTGAAGGACGATGTGTGAAATGGTGTCGGGTAGAACATCAATAGGGCCACAAATCAAGTGATCTAGTGGCCAGAGCGGCAGGGTGGCGTGAAGCGCCGGAGTCTCTGTGTGTCTTCAATGCCTCCATCGGTAGTGTTGTCCGCCGGGACTCGGTCACCTACACCGAGCATGCCGGCCACAAAACCGTCAATACCATATATGCCATCTACGCGATCAAGTAAAGAGTACCAGTGCTCGTGCCCTCCATGGCTTCCGCTGCTAGATCATCAAATTCATGACCCCCTCGATGTTTTACCATGACAACATTTTGAAGGAAATATGCCCTAGAGGCAATAATAAAGTTGTTATTTTATATTTCCTTATTCATGATAAAGGTTTATTATTCATGCTAGAATTGTATTGATCGGAAACTTAAATACATGTGTGAATACATAAACAAATACCATGTCCCTAGTAAGCCTCTACTAGACTAGCTCATTGATCAAAGATGGTTAAGGTTTCCTCATCATAGACATGTGTTGTCATTTGATAACGAGATCACCTCATTAGGAGAATGATGTGATGGACAAGACCCATCTGTTAGCTTAGCATAATGACCGTTTAGTTTATTGCTATTGCTTTGTTCATGTCAGATACATATTCCTTCGACTATGAGATTATGCAACTCCCGAATACACGCATTAATCGTGAATTTATTAGAATACTATATGTGCTTCACTTATATGTTTTGAGCTAGGAAGTTTGCTCTAGTGCTTCTTATATCTTTTTAGAGCATGGCGGTGGCTTTATTTTATAGAAATTGGTGAACTCTCATGCTTCACTTATATTATTTTGAGAGTCTTAAAAAACATGATAATTTGCTTAGGTTATGAATTTAGTCCTAATATGATGGGCATCCAAGAGGCATATAATAAAAAAAATCATATAGAGAGCATTGAATATATGAGAAGTTTGATTCCTTGCATTTGTTTTGAGATATAAAGATTGTGATATTAGAATCATGCGAGTGAGTAATTATGGATTGGTAGAAATACTTGTGTAAAAGTTTGTGATTTCCATAGTATGAATGTATGGTGAAACATTATGTGATGAAGTTGGAGCATGATTTATTTTTTGATTGTCATCCTTTGTATGGAGGTCGGGAGCATGAGATGGATAACTACTACCAACCTCTCCCCAAGGAGCATGCGTGTAGTACTTTGTTTATATGGCTAATAGACTTTTGCAATTAGTATATGAGTTCTTTATGACTAATGTAGAGTCCATGGATTATACGCACTCTCACCCTTCCACCATTGCTAGCCTCTCTAGTACCGCGCAACTTTCGCCGGTGCATTAAACCCACCATATACCCTTCCTCAAAACAGCCACCATACCTACCTATTATGGCATTTCCATAGCCATTCCGAGATATATTACCATGCAACTTCCACTATTCTGTTTATTATGACACATACCATCATTGTCATGTTGCTTTGCATGATCATGTAGTTGGCATAGTATTTGTGGCAAAGCCACCGTTCATATTTTTTATACATGTCACCTGATCATAGCACATCACGGTACACCACCGATGGCATTCATATAGAGTCATACCTTGTTCTAGTATCGAGTTGTAATTCTTGAGTTGTAAGTAAATAAAAGTGTGATGATCATCATTATTAGAGCATTGTCTCATGTGAGGAAAGGATGATGGAAGCTATGATTCCCTCACAAGTTGGGATGAGCCTCCGGACTTTATAAAATATAAAGGAGGCCAAAGAAGCCCAAACAAAAAAGAGAGAAAATGAGAGAAGGGACAATGTTACTATCCTTTTTCCACACTTGTGCTTGAAAGTAGCACCATGATCTTCATGATAGAGAGCCTCCTACTTTGTGACTTTCATATACTAGTGAGAATTTTTCATTATAGAACTTGGCTTGTATATTCCAATGATGAGCTTCCTCAAATTTCCCTAGGTCTTGGTGAGCAAGCAAGTTGGATACACACCCACTTAGTTTCTTTTTGAGCTTTCATACACTTATAGCCCAAGTGCATCTGTTGCATGGCAATCCCTACTCACTCGCATCGATATCAATTGATGGGCATCTCCAAAGCCCATTAATTTGCCTAGTTGATGTGAGACTTTCTCCTTCGTTTTGTCTTCTCTACTACCACCATATTCTATTCCATCTATAGTACTATATTCATGGCTCATGCTCATGTATTGCGTGAAAGTTGAAAATGTTTGAGAGCATCAAAAGTATGAAACAATTGCTTGACTAACAGTGGGATCACTACTAGGAAAAGGCATGCTAGTGGCGCACCAGTTTTGCCTACTAATGGCGCACTACTGGTGCGCCACTAGCATCACGCCATTAGAATTAAATTCTCATGGCGCACCACTGGTGCGCCATTAGTATGGGGTATTCTAATAGCGCACCACGTAGTGCGCCATTAGTATAGCCCATAGTGCGCCATTAGAATGCCTCCCAGGGGGCCATATGTACCCATGTGCTTTGGCTTACTAATGGCGCACCAGTGGGTGATGCGCCATTAGTGTGATTATCACAGTGCGCCATAGTGTCTTGTGTGGTGCACCATTAGTATTAATATTAGTTTTTTTTGTTTTTTTTTTCTGATTTTTTCACAGGTTACAAAATATATTATTTGACAGAATATAGACAGCACCACACAACAACAACAGATTCATCAAATACAATAGAAGGTAAGTCTCTGAATATAATTCATCATATTAGTCTCCGAATACAAAAGACCGAACGAAGATAGAACATTACAAGTCTCGGAGACCGCGAGTAGCGAGTTTGTCTTCACATTACAAGTCGATATCGATCATCTAAACTACCATCACATAGAAGAGAGTTGCGGTCATCACGATGAGCATCATCGCGATGAAGTTGGTCTTCACCCGGTTCCTCCAACGCTCCCTCCTCTCTCCCGCTAGATAGCGGGCGTATCTAGATTCCGCCTCCGCCCTAGTGGTGTACCCTTTGTAACTGTTACCGCTGAAATGGTGAACCTGTCTACGACACTCCTCCCAGTCGTCGTAGACTCCGGGAACCTTTCCCTTGTACACGACATACGACGGAATCTCTATGCACAAGCCAAACAACAGACAATACATAAGCAATATATAAGTATGCAACAAAAGGATCGGAAGAGAAAAGCAAGACATTAATAGCACGATTCATGGTCCTACTAATAAATAGCATCGATTACATCTAAGTTGAACGACTGTCCAAACCAAAGAGACATACAAGTTCATTAAAGTTTAATTACAACATGAGCTAGTCGATGTTTCAGAACTACAAATAGCATCACTACATTCGACTCCACTCATGGGACCGGAGCGTGGATGAAGCCGCCGTCTTTCGTGATGGTCATGAAGTCGCGGGCGTTGTCAGCCTGCATTTGAAGTGTTGTGTCTATCTCACTGTTGGACGGTTGCTCTCTGAGGTAGAACTGCCCTGAGGTACGAAGGACATCTTGATGGATGATTTCTGCAAACTCCGACTGGATGCGAAAGAATTCTGGTCGTAGGTCCGCTCCTGGATTGCCGCCAAGCTTGCGGCCCAATTTTGATATTATTTGGTAGTAGAAGGTGATTATGGTCCCGCACGATCGCCCTCATGTGATGGAGGGCATAGTAGGCATCCTTCTGACCGCCACGCGGCTGCTTGACGCAGGGGAACGTCCTATTGTGGGTGAACACGTGCCTGCTGTACCTACGAACTGGCCTCTTAAAGGTGCCTCCAGATGTGGCATAGCCGGGGAGAGCATCATCAAGAACTTTCTTGATATTTGTGTAGTCTATCTTGGAGTCACGGTCTGGGTCGAAATACGTGGCCGTGGAATATTTCGGGCTTAAGAGGATGAGTGTGCAATGTGTGTCACTGCACAGAACACGGAATGTTAGAAAAAAAAAGAACGATCAAAATCTAAGAAATCATATGTTACGGGGCAGTGAGGGGATGACTTACTCGGGAAAGTAAGGGACGAGGAAGTTATCCTTATCTGGGTTTGCTAGAATGGCGCCTTCGAGGTGTGAACTCGCGACTTGCCGGTCCCCAGCGCTGCCCAAGATCTTGGCACGCATGTAGAAGGGGTCGACTATCACGATGTCCGGGGTCTTGTCTCGAATGATCCGCATCTCCATACTCAGCGAAAACAGCCGAACGAAGGTGTAGTGCAGCGGATGAAGATTAAACATAGCAAAGATGTCATCAAACCGCAGGACGATTGTACCCCCGATGGCGCCATCCACAAAGCCCTTGCCCTCTGGCACCTTGGCCAAGAAAACCGGGTATGCCACATCATTCTCGGAGAGACGCATCTTCTCCAAAGAAAGAACGCTGTCATGCAGACTCCGCATAGCACCGGTTGCAGCATTGAGCATATTTGTCGGTAGCATCGCCCTACCCGCCACATGCACCCTCCTCGAGATATCATGAGGTGAAGGTGGCTCGTCTTGAGCACAGATCATACTCGGTGCCGGCTGGCTCGCACCGGCGCCCTTGGCAGTCTTTCGTTTCCATCCCTTCTTCTTGATCTGCTGTAATGGGACCGAGTTCTGCTCACAGACCGCCTTCTTGAGCTTGTTGGGGCTGATAATATTTCGCACCTCAGCTATCTGAGGCTCGGTGAAGGCGGGAGCTGGAGGCGTCTCCTGAGAACTGAACGCCAGATGACACCTGTTGCAATTGGATTTCTCCGCCGTACCAGCTAGATCGCGGTCGTCTTGGTTGGGTTCTTGAGAAGGAGGCCCACCGAACTCGTCACCGTACCCACGTTCGGCAAAGTACTTATCGTCGTTGGTAAATGTACCGTCGTCATTGTCATCATCGTCCGGATCCTGTGCCATATGCATGTCCGGATCCTGTGCCATAGGGATGTCCGGCATGTCCGGTAGCGTTGCGGCATTCTTGCAATGGCGTGGCGCCGGCACGACTGGCGGTCTTGTCTGTGGGGTGGTGTCCCTCGCCCCCAAATGAATTTTGCTCTTCGGCCAAAGCAGAGGCCAACTTAGGCAGGCGCTGAGGGTTATCAGATCTTCTTCGTCGGCCCTGGCGGGTTGAATCGGAGGTAACAACTCATTGCAGCCTGGCAGCACTCGAACCAGTTGAACCCTATACACGGTTGGTGGCATCGGTTTACCGTGGAACACGGGGTTGCCCGGTTGAATGATTTTGCCCTTGGCGACATCGACCAACTCGTCGTTCATGAAGTGCAGGAGAGTGCACGGAACGTCGGCGGTGCCCTGCGAAAACATGTAGGGCGTCAGGGATGCCCAGTCAAAGGCAAAAGGAGATGAAGTCCTTGGCCGAGAGGCTTAATTAGTTACCGTGATGATGGCGTTGAGCTCGGCTAATGTCGAGGCACCGCCAACGGCGGGCGTGCAACTGACGGAGGGGCCGCTTGCTGGCGAGGTGACGGCCGGCGTACACCCGGGTGCATTAAGCTCCAATGCCCGTGCCGGCGCCGGAGACATCAATACCGCCGCCACCGATGACACCAATGGCGCCGCCGGAGACACCAATGGTGCAGCCTGCGTGTTGTGCGAGTTGCTGGCCGTGAAGCTGGGAATCGGGGGCGGCCCCTGTTGGCAATCCGCAATCAATGTCGTCAGCCCATGAATCAAGGTAGGCATAACGCCGGTGAGCGTCGTTCCCAGTTGTTGTTGCACTTGCTCTTGGATAATCTCTGGAATCCGCGCCACTTGTGCCTTGAGTTCTTCAACCTCGCACGACTGGCTTTCCAAGCTGGTCTTTTTCTCCTTTCGCCCACCAGCAGTATAGTATGACGACCATTTTGTGGACAAGCCTTTGCCAGCCACACGACCAGCTGACGACGGCTTACTGAGCTTATCCTTGTTTTTCATTACGTTCAACGCCCTATTTAGAGTGCTGTCCCAAGCAGGGTTGCTCTGAGACGACCCCGCGCTACTGCTTTTAGTCTCCTTCGCCAGGAAAAGCTCAAGCGCCCTGGTCTTCGGATCCGTGGTAAGCTCCTTTGTTATCGGGTCCTCCTTGTACCGGGCCCTGACAAAGTTCTTGGTCTGCTTGTCACTGTTGTATTTCTCGAAGAGGGGCCGCAGGCCTTGCTTAGCATGCTCCGCGCCCTCCTTGTCCCATATAGGCTCCGCCACTCTGTAACCGCCGGGACCGAGTTTGTGTTCCCCTAAGTTCAACTCCCGCATTTCTTTCCCCCACTGACTTGATTCGGAGGTTGCACTGCTCTCGCACTTGATCTTGAACTCCTTGTAGTCATCTTCGCTGATCGGAGGATTTTTTGCCCTGATCTTCTCATAACTATCACCTTTCTCAATCATTCTCTTCACCGCGCTTCTCCAAGTAGACAGGGCCGTGTTCATCCTCATAAGGGCGGCACTGTTCACTTTATTCCCTGAGAGGCATGTGTTTTCAAATTCAGCGGGGAACTTATATTGTTCGTGCAGCTTCGTGAAGAGGAGGTTGCGCAAATTCCCTCGGTCCTTATGCCTAAGGTTCTCGGTGTTGATCGAGACGGTGCTCCTGATAATGCACCCGAGCTGAACCGAGTACCCCTTGACTATATGTTTGGCCTCCGTTGGATGCCCGTCGGAGTCCAATTGAGTAAATTCCTCCTTGACGGTGTGGAGCGCATTCGGGCGCCGGTCCTTCCGTTGCTTCTTCGGTTGGCTTCCATCTGTGCGTGCGCCGCCATCATCAGTGGTGGCATCCTCGGCGGCACCATCAGTGGTGTCATCCCTGACGCCACTAGGGGTTGTGTAGTCAGGATCGGTGTGTTCCGCGGTGTCCTCATAGCGGTGAGGTTGTTCCTCCATCTCCTGGGGCAGCTCCCAGAATTGCTTGCCGCCCGAACCGCCGGCCTCATCGTTGTTGGCCATGTTTCACTCTAAATAGGAAAAAAGTTTGGTTAAAAAGTTGGTTATTGTCAAGGAACAAGATCATGGTCTCATCATTTAGGGTTTGTCGACACCGAGGCATCCTAAAAGCTAAGCTTTTATCATTTAGGGTTTGTCGACGCCGAGGCACCCTAAAATCCTAAGCGTACATCATTTAGGTTCTCATCAACACCGAGGCACCCTATAGAAGCCAAGGTTTCATCATTTAGGTTTTGTCGACGCCGACGCACCCTAAATGCTAAGTTAAGTTTTCATCATTTAGGGTTTATCAATGCCGAGGCACCCTAGGTTGGGCCTAACACTTGGCACTAATCACTTGGCTCTATTGCCACCTATGTTGGGTTTATCATCTAGGGTTTATCGATGCTAAGGAGAATTCTAAGTTGGGCCTAACCACTTGGCTCTATTGCCACCTATGGTTTAATGCAGCAAGAATGGAGGGGCAGTTGATCCTACTTAACTAACTACTAAGATACCCCGGCCCATGCATTAGTCGCAAGTACCCCATATGTCCTATTTTTAGCAAAGTCATGCTAAATTTCACGGAAAATTTCAGCATGACCTTTGCTGAAAATAGGACATATGGGATACACGAATTTGCCGGAACGGAAGTTAATCGACATTCCAGCAAACTCAAGGGCCTCTCGGGGTACCTGCAAATTCATCACGACACAATGGTCGGAGACAAAACCCAGTAACTTTACAAGTCTTTCACAGATTTGTTTGCAAGTTCTGATATGTAATAAAGATGAGCCTCAAAGATGAGCCTCCAATGCTGATTTGTTTGCCTCAAGACAAGATGAACCTCCAATGCAACAAGTAATAAAATGTTCAACAATGTATAAGATTCGGCAACAGTTTAACATCTACTCCAGTAATTATACAACACCATGACCAACATTTCTCCTCTCCAGAAATTAGAAACAAAATAAAGGAACATTACATAGTAGGCATCAAATTAAAATAACATATACAATACATACAGGTAGGTAATACTAAAGCATGTTCATATTAGCTAGTGACCATTATATTGCTTTAGGTTAGGGCCCTTACATTATTCTCTCTCTATCCCTTTCTTTAGCTGCACTGCATCACAAGGCAAATATGGTTTAAAATAAAATACTGCTGAATAAGCACCTAGCAGAATAGTAAAATAAGCTTACAAAATGCATACAACTTGACATACAAACACAGACAGTTATGCAAGTGCTAGAGGTATGCATATATATATGTGTGTGTCAACTTGATCCTGAACTAGAGGTACACATGTTTGCTTACTCATCTATGCAATTACTCTTGCTTATTTGCATTGTGATATATATGAATCCACACTGACTCGAGCCTGAATCAATCAATCAATGCTGCTCACAAATACTCCCACACTCCCATAATAGTACTAACATAAGAGCATTTATATTATTGGAATGAAGGGATAATTTTTTTCTTTCAAGAAAACACAAACCCTAACAACACATTACGAGCACCTTCAAGAGATTGAACCAACCCGACATCCACAAACACCTCCTACTCAACACACAGACACAGACCAAGGAAGAAACATAACCATTCTTCTTTTTTCTTTCTTTGTTGTTAATAATAAAAGAAACTACAAGAGCAAGGAAGGAACAAGTCTTCTTTTGTACTGCCACACAAGAAACCCTCTTTCTTTCTTTCTTCCCTTCTTGTTAATTTAATTTTGCTGCACCATCTACTAACCTCCTCCAACTTTACTACCACTACAACCCTCTCAAGGACATCTATGTACTGCCTATAAAGCATCACATGCTGATGCTATGTTTCATTTGCCCCATCTCCCATCTCTTCTCTTATTTTAAGTAAATGCCCAGATGCCTTACATTTATCTCTGCGGGAGTTTTTCTTTTCTAATGATATCATCTATACATGTTACTTAGTTACTAAACCTATGTAACTTAGGATCTAATTGATAAATTGCTAGAAGTATCCGCATATTTTCGTGGAGATCATATGGGGGAGGATCGGACAATGTGGCAACAGACAACAAGGTGTGTTCTTTCAAAGAATCTTTGCATCGAGTCAATGAACATCATATTTGAAGTGCAGTTTAACTTAGTCACTTAAAACTATCTGATCCACAACTAACAACCAAAGTCATGTTCAGTTATAGTGCTTAAATATGATTTCGCTGTGTGTGAAAACAATACAGTATTATATTTCTACTGAATGCATGAGTATGATGTATCACACATCTACATGTCTAGGCTTTTTCAGTTTTTTTTTCCGGACGGAAACCAGAAGCATCACTGTCCTTGACTAGAATTACCATGGCCAGATTAAAGACTGCAAGCTGGCAAGTTCTTCCTTTTGATTTCTCAATCTTAGCTAGCGGAGGAGGAAGAGAGGAGAAGAGAGGCAGAGGGAGGAGGGTTACCTGGCGGCGGTGGGGCGTTGAAGACCTGGCGGCGAGGTTCCTCCTCTCGGTGGCAGCGGGGCTCCTCCCCTCGGTGGGGGCGGTGGCCTCTTCCCCTCGGTGACGGCGGCGGGGCTCCTCCTCTCCTTGTGGAGGCGGGGCGTTGATCCGGTGGCGGCCCTGGAATCCTAGCGCTGGCCCTGCTCATTGGAGCGGGTGCGGCGGTCGTCGGAGCGGGGAAGGCGGCGGGGGTGCGGGAGCGCGGGGGCAGCGGCGGCGGGGGTGGAGTCCCGTGGGGGTCGGGGCGGCGGCGTCGGGGCAACGCAAGACCACAGCGGCAGCGGCATCACCGACAGCGTGCAGGTGCGGCGGACGGAGGGGGCGGAGCAAGGGGGCGGCGGCGTACGGTTGTCGAGTGGGGGATCTGGCGAGGGAGGGAGGGAGGTCACAGTACGAGGGGAATAGGTGGAGTGGGAGGAGGATTCTAATGGTGCACCTCCCCCTAGTGCACCATAAGTACGAGGATTCTAATGGCGCACATCCCCCTGGTGCGCCATTAGAATTTTGTTTTAGTTAGCCCGACTGGTCAGGTTATATTCCACCTAACACTATCTCCATCTGAGCACGCCCACTAGCCCGATTGGTCAGCACGCAGCACACACACTAGGAGGTCCTGGGTTTGTTTCCCAGGCTCCCCAATTTTTGTTTTTATGCATTTAAAATGCTGTTTGATATTTATTTGTGTTTAAATATGTTCAAACTTGTTTAAATCATAATAGTAATATTTTTTAATAAAAATACTAATAATTTTTTTAAAAATATCATCAAATTTGTTATTTGAAAATATTTATGAATATGAAAAAATATCATCAAATTTATTATTTGAAAATATCATCAAATTTGTTATTTGAAAATATAATCAAATTTGTTTTTTTGCAATTTTGGTTGCATTCATTTGTGACGGTGGAGCGGGCCGGGGAGGGTGCAGGGGAGAGGGTGCGAGGGGTCATCGGCAGCGGTGGAGTGGGGGAGGGTGCGAACCGGGGGTCGGCGGCGGCGGCCGGTGGAGCGGGGGAGGGTGCGGTGGGTCGTCGGCGACGGTGGAGTGGGGGAGGGTGCGGCCGGTGGAGGGGTGCAGTGGGTCGTCAGCGGCGGTGGAGTGGGGGAGGGTGCGGGGGGTCAGCGGCGGCGGCCGGTGGAGCGGGGGAGATGGTGCGGGGGGTGCTCGGCGATGAGGGGGACCGGATCTGGCGAGGTGGGATAGCGATTGAGATTGAGTGTCCATGAAATTTAAAAACATTCATGAGTTCAAAAAGTGCCCATGAAATACAATCGAGAAATGAAGGCTACAATTTAAATACAATCGATCTTAGCTAGCTATCTGTTCACAATCTTCTTGCCCTTATTTTTCGTAAATGGAGTTCTTCTCTTGAACGGACGTCCTTTAGGTAGGGTGATCCTGCTTCTTCTTGTGGTGTATGCTAATACTTCATCATCGTCGTCATGTTCCATCTTCGGGTCGCCGTACTTGTCGAAGTCTTGCTCATTGGCAACTCCATCCATTCCGATGATCTTCCTTTTGCCTCTCCTCACAACAACACGACTGGGCTTTGGCGGGTCGGTAATGAATAAGCATTGGTCCACTAGGGAAGCCAGTACCCATGGCTCATTTTTCGCGGTGACGTTTGCGCCCGTGGTCTTGGATTTGGCTTCGGGTATAACCATGGTGGTGAAATACCGGTTTTCTTTTATGACGCTCTTGGCCCATTTGACACGGAACATCGGGACCTTCTCTCCAACGTAGCTCAGCTCCCAGATCTCCTCGATCCTTCCGTAGTATCTATCATTGTCATTACCGGTGTAGGATTCCATCGTTACCCCGGAGTTCTCATAACCATCGCTCTTCATGTCCTTGTCCTCGGTGTAGAATGTGTAGCTGTTGATATCGTACGCCTCATAGGTCATCAGGTTGTGCTCGGCGCCCTGTGACAAGGAGAATATGAGTTGTTCTTCCGCGGAAGAATCCTGTAAAGGGTACGACAGAAGCTTCAGCTGGAACCAACGCGTGAAACATGAGTTGTGCTGTTTGATTATATCTCCGTCCGTCCTCTGTTGGCCTCGGTCATTGTACGTCTTCTCAATAAAGGTTTTGTGCTCTACCACCCAAGGATCGACCACGTCTATGTGTTGTAGCGTGACTAGGTTTGCTCTTTCAAAGTCGGCGAGTCGACCCTCGAAGTCGACATGCATTTCACGACGACCCTCACGGTGACCCCATCCAGCGAGCCTGCCGAGGTGCCTGTTGACGGGCAGACCAACGGGGTCCTCGATGCCTAGATAATTCGTGCAGTAGGAGATGCACTCTTCGATGAAAGCCCCTGGCTATGCTTTCCTCTAGACGTGACATGTTGCGAACGTATCCTCTGATGACACCATTCATCCTTTCGAACGGCATCATGCTGTGCAGGAACGTCGGTCCGAGTTTGATGATATCCTCCACGATATGGACCAGCAGATGCACCATAACATCGAAGAATGCGGGCGGTAAGTACATCTCAAGCTCGCATAGTATCACCAGGATCTCTTCCTGTAGCCTTCTGAGTTGCCTCATGCCAACCGACTTCCGAGAGATGACGTCGAAAAAGTTGCATAGGCCAAATAGCGTTTCACGGACGTGCGCGTCCATGATCCCATGGATTGCAACTGGAAGTATCTGCGTCATCAGCACGTGACAGTCGTGAGACTTCATCCCGCTGAACTTCTGCTTCGATGGGTCTAGGTATCTGCTTATCTTCCCCGCGTAACCGTAAGGAAGTTTTACTCCTTCGAGGTAGGTGAAAAACTGATCGATCTCCTCCTGACTTAGAGTGAAGCACGCGGGAGGGTAGTCATTTCCGTTCTTCTTGGCCTTTTTGCCTTTGCGACGACTTTCAGTGTCCTGCTTCGCCTCATCATCATCATCATTAGCGTGAAGCTCCTCCCTGATGCCCATTGATTTCAAGTCTGCCCTTGCTTTTGGCCCATCTTTGGTCCTCTCTGGCATGTTGAGAATGGTACCAAGGAGACTCTCGCACACATTCTTCGTGATATGCATGACATCAAGGTTGTGAGGCACACGGTGGATCTTCCAGTACGACAAGTCCCAGAAATCAGACCTCGTTTTCCATACCTTCAGCAACGGCTATGGCGCCTTTTGCTTCTTTCCCGGCTCTGGCGCCTTTTGCTTCTTTCCCGACAGTGGGCAATCTTTCCAATTTTTCAACAGCTCGTCTATTTCCTCGCCGCGCCTCATACGCGGGCGTCTTCGGGGTTTGGTTTCACCATCGAACAGATCCTTGCGTTTCCTCCTCGGGTCATCGTCGCGAAGCCACCTTCGATGTCCCATGAACACGGTTTTCGAAGACCCGGGATCTCTATCTAGCTGGCGATACGTTGTGTCATCCATGCACCTAACGCATCCAGAGAATTGGTGGACCACCTGCCCCGCGACATATCCGTAACCGAGATAGTCGTGCACCGTCGTGAGCAGTGCGGCTCTCAAAGGGAAATATTCTTTCTCTGCGGCGTCCCATGTATTGGCTGGCGTTTTCCACAGCGTGTCTAGCTCCTCTTTCAGCAGCCCCAGATACAGATTGATGTCGTTCCCTGGTTGTTTCGACCCTCCAATTAGCATACTCATGTGAATGTACTTCCTCTTCATGCACAACCAGGGGGAAGGTTGTACATCCACACAAACACATGCCAGGTGCTATGTGTGCTTCTCTGGCTGCCAAACGGATTGACTCCATCGGTGCTCGCGCCCATCACGATGTTCCTTGGATCCTTCCCAAATTCTGGGTGTTCGAAGTTAAACGCTTGCCACTGGCTCCCATCCCTAGTGTGACTCAGCATCTTGTCTTTTTTATTTATCTCCGGATCATTTGCGTCATCTTCTCGCTTCTTCTCCTTCCTATCCGCGTGCCAACGCAGGAGCTTTGCTACCTTAGGGTCCACGAAATACCGCTGTAGACGAGGAGTGAACAGAAAGTACCACACCACTTTTCGAGGAGCTTTCTTCCTCTTCTTGTATCGAGTGACGCCGCACACCGGACATATGGTAGACTCCGCGTGCTCGTCCCAATAAATGATGCAATTGTTCATGCACACATGGTATTTCACGTGCGATAAATCCAGAGGACACACGATTTTCTTCGCCTCCTCGAAACTGGTCGGGTACTTGTTCCCCTTGGGAAGACGTTCGCGCCAGAATGACATGTTCTCGTCGAAGCATGCGTCAGTCATTTTGTGTTTTACCTTCATCTCCAGAGCCATGAGTGTTACTTTCAGGCCGGTATCCTCGGGCCTGCATCCTTCATACAATGGAGTAACCGCGTCTATCTCCAGTTGATCCAGCTTGGCTTTCTCTTGGGCGGTAGCTCTGGCATTATCTGTCTGCTTGAGAAGCAGCTCTTGAACATGAGGGTCCTGCACCCAACCCATCGATGGTCCATCGTCGTCTGCTCCGCCGGGATCTTCATCTTCATGATCATGCCCTTCGTCTGCTCCGGCATCTTCCTCATCATCATGTCCTGCATCTTCTACATGATGACTGTGTACAGCATCACCGCCGTGATCATGTCCTGGAGATTCTTCGTCTTCTCGCCCGCCCGAGCCGCGGTGGTTGTCTTGCTGCCCTTCCTCATTTCTTGCCCGACCCCCATGGACGACTTCATAGTCATCTTCATCACCTTGCCACCGATAGCCATCCATGAAACCATGCAAGAGCAGGTGGTCCCGCACCTGCCCGGAATCCGGGTCCGCAATAAGGCTCTTCAGATTAGATCTTTGACACGGAGATCTTATCTCTGTCTCATTCTTTTCAAGCATTTCGGCCTTCGCGGAGCTCAAAAACCTATTCACGATGCCTTCGGTCATCGTGCGGACCATGGTCGCCTGCAGGGTAGAGCAAAACGATATTTTAGAACCAAGAAAAAATTTGGCATGACTTTCCCTAAAAATAGGACCAAAAAGAATGCATAGTGCCAAAATTCTCGCCGAAACGGAAATGAATCAACATTCTGGCAAAATATTGGCAACTATCGCATTTCAAATACCGGTACCTGCAAACACAAACATATGCAACACCACGAACATATATAGATCTAGCTAGGGCACAAAAAGTGCATGTGCACGTTGTTGGAGAGGGAGAACAACATAAAGATAGCTTCCCCCTTACTTACCTATCAAAAAAGGTAATTTAAGCACTTAATTTGGATGAATATATGGTGCAAATGAGGTGAGGAGGAGGAGGCAGCCAAGACAAGCTTGGAGGAGGAGGTGGAGAGAATAAAGTGGGGAAAGTGAGTGGGTAGGTGGGCTGTCCAAAATATCTTGTTGGTCCCAGGTTACTAATGGCGCACCACCTGCAAATGCGCCATTAGTAACCCTGGTTACTAATGGCGCACCTGCTGCTGGTGCTCCATTAGAAGTTTTGCAAAAAAAAAGTATATATTCTAATGGCGCACCGTGCAAGTGCGCATTACTAGTTAACTAGTAATGGCCACTATGCTAGGTGCGCCATTAGTAGTTTTGCAAAAAAAAGAATAAAAAAACAACAGTAGTGGCGCACTATGTGGCCGGTGCGCCATTACTATTTAGCACTAGTAATGGCGCACCTTGCCATGATGCGCCATTAGTATGTTTGGAAAAATAAAAAAACAAAATTTTACTAGTGGCGCACCGTGTGCCTGGTGCGCCATTAGTGTCTTCCACACTAATGACGCACCTGCACATGGTGCGCCATGCTATATAGTAGTGGCACACCACATGACAGGTGCACCATTAGTGGTCATTCCATCTATAGCCCTTTTCCTAGTAGTGGGTTGTGCATGATGAAATATTTTGTGTGATGAAGATGGAGCATAGCCAGACTATATGATTTTGTAGGGATAACTTTCTTTAGCCATGTTATTTTTAGAAGACATGATTGCTTCATTAGTATGTTTGAAGTATTATTGTTTTCATGTCAATATTAAACTTTTGTTTTGAATGTTATGGATCTGAATATTCATTCCACAATAAAGAAGATTACGTTGATAAATATTGTTCCATCATATACTCTAGTGAAACCTATGGCCCCCGCGTCTATTTTCCATCATATATTTTTAGATCTATAAACCAAAAAAAACCAAAAATACCTTGTTGCAATTTGTTTATATTTACTTTAGTTTACTCTTTTGTTTATCTTTTATACCTATCTCTATTAGATCTCACTCATGTTCGTGACAATGAAGGGATTGCCAAACCCTTTTTCGTGTTGTGTGCAAGTGTTTGTTAGTTTGTGCAGGTACATAGATTGGAGACTTGCTAGTGCCTCCTACTGGATTAATATCTTGGTTCTTAACTGAGAGAAATACTTATCTCTACTTTGGTGCATTACCCTTTCCTCTTCAAAGGAAAAATCAACACAAGCTCAAGAAGTAGCATCCCCAAGGAAGGGTTGTTCCAGATAGTGGCCCAGCCTAAACAATCTCTGGTGCTAGCGCCACAGCCGGAGGTCCTCATTCCGAGCACCTTTGTGGTGGGTTCATAGGATGTATCGCCCCCACATCCCGCCCAAGGGCGGGCTACTGCTAGATGGGCCGAGGAGATGGAGGTAGCCTTAGCGGGCTCCTCCATCACAGAAGAGCACCATGCCCTGATCGGCACGGCACTACATGGCTTCCGGTCCACAGAGGCTGGAATGCACGAGGTCTTCAAGGGTCTCATCAAGAGCTTTGAGGTATGCTTCTTTATATTTGCATTACGAATAACCTCCCTACTTAGAATTGGTCATGAAAATACGCTTTTGTCCGAAGACTTTTTGCTTATATCGTAGCGTAGCACTTGTAAGATCAAAGCCGGCGTAAGTGTGTGTTTGTAGCTATATATCAAACTCGGCTCCGAACTCCGCCTCTAAGGAGATAGCGGAGATAAACCGGAAGCTCAAGAGTTCCGAGGAGGACCATGATCTGATGCGAAAGTAGATCGAGCGATCTCAAGGTAAGCTCAAGAAGTTGCAAGGTTATCAAATTTACTTTGTGCTCAAATTTCTAATGATCACGCTGATCTCTTTTTCCTGACAGCGACTATGACGAAGCTTGAGGCGCTCAAGGCCAAGCTGACGAAAGCTCGGTAGGAGGCCGAGCAGCAGAAGGCTGCAGCCACCAAGGCCGAGAAGGATCTGGCCACTGAAAAGGTGGCTAGGGGCAAGGACCAGACGTGGATCCCGGAAGGAGAGGAGACACTGAAAGGGCGTCTACCAGGAGCATGACGCACTTCAAAACAAGGAGAAGGGGGAAATCGCTGAGCTCGAGAAGCTGTTCCTGGTGTACGCCGAGGTCCTGACCTAGGTCTGAGCAGACCGCAAAATGCTCTAGTAAGTGAGGCAGATCACTGCTAGTAAGTCGTTTTTACTTCTGTTTGTTTTTGGCCGCAAGGGGTTCGTCTAGCTCACCCAGCTATGGCGATCCGCAGAGGCTTTCGTGGATCTCTAGAGGAGCGCGTCGGATGTCGGCTGCTACTTCAGCATGCGGGAGGGCTATGCAGCGGAGAAGGTGTTCTGAAATAGTTCCAGGTGCCATCCCATCTGGAGCTGCTGAATCATCAGATGAAACAGCTGATGCAGCTCCTCCGCATGGCGAAGCCGGTGCTTTACGACCTCTGCATCAACCTTTGCCCATGGAGGCATTGCCGGCCAGCTGCTTTGGGCTTCTTGCCCGGCTGCAAGAGGCCGGCCAGCAAGTGGCGCGCCGGAAGCGTTCCGCGTGCTTGGAAGGTGCCTAGCGGGCGTACGCCCGCGTGAAGACGCACTCTCCACGCGTCGAAGCGGCGGTCGTGGCTGCAGCCCCCCCCCCCCCCCCCCCCAAGGGATGAAACGTACTGTGGAGGAGTTCCTTGCCGAGGTGGTGGAAGGAGCCCGGTCACTAAGGTCGAGTGTCCTAGGGACACTATGTATTTTTAGGTAATATTTTGGAATGCCGAAATTTTGTGGAATGTAAAAAACTTCTTTTTGTTTGAAATGAATGCGGCTTCATATTCTAACATATGATTGTGTGTTTTATTTTTGACTCTTGTGTGATCGTGTTAAACTGAAAGTGACCAGTCCTCGGCTTCAACCCCTTTGTACATTATACAGAGGTTGTTTCATAGGCAATCATGACCCTTAACCAATGTCTCGAAACCCGAAAGCGGTTCGTGCACATGGAAACGAGGCAATCAGACTATAGTGTTTTATAACTTTCACCTTGTCAGAGGAGCTTGACGGTGAGGGCTAATGACGAGCCCCATATATTCATAGTGGTTGGATGTGTAGCCGGGATTGATGCCGCTAACCACTTTGGCCGATTTGATAAAAACCTCTTCGTTTAACATGGATGATCTCGAACAATACATTGCCTGACACTGTCATTGGATGCCCGACCAGTTTACGCTTACCAAGACAGTCAGTTTCAGCTTTCTCCACTGAGGCGCTTTGCCATTCGAGCTGGCAGCGCAAACACAGTGGTTCTCCCTTTACACCCTTAGCCGAATAGATCAGAACCGTAAGAGGTAAGCATAGGAGCCGGGCAATCCAACTATTGACCAAAATCAGGGTTCGAAACTGATTCATACAACGCAATATCCAAAACGCCGAATAGATACTTCAGAATTATAGTTGAGGCATGAGGTTAAAAGTGAAGCCCTTCGTGATGTAAAAGACAATTTTATCGTGAAATTATACTTTGGCTCGAAGGCAGTATATATAAGGAAATGCTTAATGACCTCAAGCGGTGCACTTTCTTTATTTCATCTGGTCAAGTCATATATGCTGAGTTTTGACAAAAGGAACTTGTAAAAGATATAAGAAAAAAAGTCCATTTTACTACCCTGATGGTTCTCTTTACCCCCGATCTATTTTTCGGCTTATTCTACCCCCCAAACAAACCAAAACCGGACAAAACACCCCCCATGCTGGTTTGTCTCCACCCGCTGCTGATGTGGCACTAGTCAACAGCGGTTTTGACCTGCGTGGTGCCCCCTAGTCAGGTTTCTCTCTCTCTCTCTCTCTCTCTCTCTCTCTCTCTCTCTCTCTCTCTCTCTCTCTTTCTCTCTTCGGGTCAGATCCGCCGCCGCCCGAACGAGCTCACCCCGGTTGCCGCACCCTGCTCGGCCTCGCCTCACCCTCCGCGGCGTTGCTCCGCCGTCGTCCGCCCCGTCGCCGCTCCGGTCGCGCACCTGCGCTGCCCGCCTCCTCCCCGAGCTTGCGTCGTCGTCCCCATCCGCCCCCGCACGTTGCTCGTGCCGTCGTCCCCGGCCGACTGCCGGCTCCAACCACCCCCGCTCTACCCTTGCGCGCGCCGCGCCCGGCCTCCCCTGCTCGGCGCACTGTCTCTGCCCCCCCCCCAGGCGCCGGCCCAGCCGCCTGCCGACTCCGCGTGCACCGGCCGCTGCCACTGTGGCCGGTTGCTACTGCTGCTACTGCAGTAAGGGCCCACCCCTTTTTTCTTCTATTTCTTTGATTTTTTTTAAAAACTGCGAGTCGGACCCACCTGCAGGTCAAATACCACCTTTGACCATGTCCACGTCACTATCCGGTCTGGGTAAACCACTTAGGGTGTTTTATTGTCCGGTATGAGATTGTTTAGGGGGTAAAGGAACCGAAAAATAGATCAGGGGGTAATATGAACCACCCACTTTATACAGGGTAGTAAAATGGACTTTTTTGAAGATATAATGAAGAAAAAGGAAAGGAGTAAAAACAGGGTAGACATATTGCCGGGTTGGTTAGCCCGAGTCCTTTCCTAGCGCACGTTTGTGTCTCCTGCTGTTGACCAGCTCGTCTTCGTTGATAGCGAAGTTGGTATGGGCTGTCTACGAGCTGGACTATTCATTTGCTTGATGCTTTTGTCGACCGAGTCCTTTAAAAAGGTGTGCAGCTGCCGCTTGGATGGTTTAAGGTATGTGGACATGCCACTCCCGTTTGGGCATTTTACAGTGCCCTGCGGGTATGCAATTCCGAAGTGCATCGCTCTCGGTCGAGCGTCAAAGGACATATCATTTGCTGGGGCTCCTCGGGCGCCCATGAAATTTTTAGTGCAAAGTTGTGCACCCTACGGACGTAATGCCCTTCCCAGGGGATGCGAACGAGGAGCCCGTGCCCCTATTTGGGGTGGGCATATGCCAGACCGAGGTCGGTCTGTGCCGCCTCTGTGTGCTTTGATGAGCTAGGCATATGTTTAGTTGCACGAGCTGCCTCCTTGATTGCTTGTACCTAGCCTGTGAAAGCCCCGGCCTGCTCCTCCATTCGTAAGGAACGTTTTGTGTTAGTATTTGTTGTAATAACACTGTTTGGTCCTGGCATTTCTAGCTTTAAGTATGCATAGTTCGGGACTACGTTAAGGCATGCAAATGCAGTGCACCCTAGCAGTGCGTGGTATCCGCTCCAAAAGGGGACGATATCAAAGATTAACTCTTCGCTCGGGAAGTTATCGATTTACCCGAAGACTACCTCCAGTGTCACTGTTCCCATGCAGCGAGCTTCGACACCCGCTTTGACACCCTTAACGGTATAAGGCCGATCACTGGCTCTAAGGCCGATCTTGTCATAAACAAGGTCTGACTGTCCGAGATTGATAAGCTCTGTATGCTATCAACCATATCGTATAGGTGAGATAATTCCTTGGGGTTCATGGCCTGGATATAAGCCAGACAAACTTGAAGTACAATTGGCAAGTCGCTTGACGCGTTCCTAGCCTCGTGAGGGGCTGGGGTTGATTTCGGATCTGGTACCAGAATCGGTTCTGAACGCAATGTAGTATCGGAAGCCGGGCCCAGACCAACATCGGGGCTTGACGCCGTGACGACGTCACATGAGGCGGGGGTGATTGATTCCTCCACACAGTCTTGTGGTTCCAGGGGGGCTGGTCTGGCGTCCTTGAGGGAGATCAGTTCTGGGGTGGAGCCCTCAATGTCTGATAAGCCCTCGATCCGGCCTGGCGTCTAGCCTGAAAGGACGAGCTCGCCGCGGGAATCTGTGGTGCATTCCAAGCCTCTGAAAGTCACGGCCTGATCCGGGGCATCATTCTCGATGGGAGCCAGATGGCCCGCAGAGTCGGCGCAAAGGACCATGCCGCGGAATATGAAAAGTTGGCCGGGGATAAAGAAAATGTCCCCGTAGCCGGTGTCGTAGTTAATCTGCAGACGAGCCATTGATCCTTTCATTCATCTCACAGGGGAACTCTCAATGAAAGCACTAGTGTCGATCGTAAAACCGGCAGACCTCGGGGTAGGGGGTCCCGAGCTGTGGATCTCTGATCGGTTGTAACAGGGATGAAGGAGACAATATTTTCCTAGGTTCGGGCCCTCTCAAAGAGATAATACCCTATGTCATGCTTCAATTATATTGATGGCGATGTATCAAATACAAGCTTGATCTACCTCGAGATCATAAGGAAAGATCTAACCGTAGAGTTAGGTGAATGTAATTGTGATTGGATCCCCTCTAGAGGCTAAACCCTCTGGCTTATATACATGCTAGGTAGGCCATCTAGAGTTATATGGTCGGTATCCAGGGGCGCGCATGGAGGCGGTAGGAGATGTCTTGGAGTATACGTCAAGTCTTCGGTAGATGCAGTCTTGATCACGTTCAGGCGTATAGCTTCCGGAGTCCACCCGAATGAAAATGAGGGCATTCAGGCCAAGCACGAGGACTATGGGCCGACTAGGTTGGCACCCCCTAGTCCAGGACAATGTAAATAGGTTTCTTAAGTGCCTTCTTCGATAGTGTTGTCCGCCACGGACTCCGTCATCTACACTGAGCATGCTCATCTCAAGATCGTCACTACCATAAGAATCCTTTCGTTACATATTTTTGTTAGCGATCCACATGAAATCAAAGGTCCATGAACTCCATTCACAAATCCAGTTTAACATTCTAGTTTGCGCCTGACCACACTTAGTCTAGTGATCAATCAACATAGCACTATATTAGAACATTTATACACTAACCAACTCATGATTGGATGGTTAGGAGAACAGTGGTATCGCCAGACCATCAGGATTAAACTCCTAAACCTGACGCTGGTGCTCGCATTTTCCTGCATTTGTTCTAGACCTTCCGGTGAAGTGCGTTCAGTGGGAGGACACGTTCCTATCGACTACAAAGGTGTCTGTGGTGACGTCAATCTCAAGATGATGTGTCGGATTAGTCTCTCACATGTACTAATAGGGATAGGGTGTGTGTGCATGCGTTTATAGGGGTGAGTGTATGTTCATATGTATGAGCGTATGCATTTGTACAATGTAAGAAAGGAACATGAATACAAACTTTGTGCCAGACTTGTATTTATATCTGCAACCCTATAAGAAAACACAAGGAATTGTGTATAAAAACTAGTAATATAAAATACAACTCAAATTTGTTTTTTCGGGCACATTGGCCAATGATGTAAATGTACCGCAAGAAAACCATGTCATTTTCAGTTGAAGAATATATCTGACGATATAAATCCTTGGTTGGAACTAATGGTAGTACGACAGAGCGAGTCAACCAATACTTGGAACTCTACATTCGTTGCTTTGTTCATAATTATCCAAAGAAATGGGCTGATTGACTCGCCTTAGCCGAATTCAGGTACAACATCTCATACCACTCCATCCTCAAGTCTACACCATTTGAAGCCATCTACGGGCACACTCATCTCTTCTTTGGACTTAACAACGTCCTTGACGAGGCAGTGATTGATCTAGCGGCTTGGACCAGGGAGGTGGTTACAATGGTTGCTCTCCTGCCACAATATCTGAACTAAGCTCGACAATACATGAAGGACAAGGCTGTCGTCACTCGGATAGAGTATTTGTTGTTCGAGATTGGGTTTATTTGAAGTTGCAGTTGTATGCCCAGTTATCCGTCGCGGCACACGCTAACCACAAATTAGCTTTTCACAATTTTGGTCCCTTTCAGGTATTGTAGTGCATGGGTGTGATGGCATATAAAATGGACTTGCCTGAGGAAGCTCGTATCCACCCCATCAAACATGTCTCTCCAACTGCAAGCTGTTATGCTGCCATCCACTACCATGCAGCCGGAGCTGCCAACTCTCGACGTCGTCTACCTTCGGTTCCAAGCATCAGCAAGCATCCCTGATCGACACACGGTGGAGAGGGGTCATCAGTAAGTTGAGCAAGTCCTCATCCACTGTCCCAGCTTTTTCGCATCACTGACGTCCTTGGAAGACGTGATTCCTCTAAAGTTATGGTACCCTCGAGCATTGGCTTGGGGTCAAGTCACACGAACTATTGCATCCTGCATTTCAAGAGAAGTCCAAGACTAGCCCACTCGGCCCAAGCGACAAATGAAGCCCAACTCGAAGTTCACACGAGACAATTGGGTCCAACATAAGCACCATTCTCGTGTATGTGTAGGCATCAAAGAACTAGGCTATTGGTTGGCTGCTGCTGAGCTTGTTTTTTCGAAAAAGGGGATTACCTCGGCCTCTGCATCATAAGGTTAACGTAGGATGCATGTTTTGGGTGGCAGCGCCGAGCTCATACGGGTTTCCGCTGCAGGCGCTCCCGTTGGCAGGCGCGTGAGGTGGTGGCACGACGGAGGCATGGTGGCATCAGTTCTGTGGCCGGCTGAGTGATTTGCACGGATCTGGTGCCTGGCGAGGCTGCGGTGGAGCTAGGTCGCCGGGAGTTCACTGGTAGCCCGGGTGGCTGGGTCTAGTCGACCTGACGGCTGTGTGGTGTTGTCCTCTACGTGAATTGGGGCACTTCCATTGGGGCAGCCCTAGCTTGGCGGCGGCGAAGCCATGATAGTGCAGGGGTTCCGGCGGCTAGCATTTTCGATCCGTTGGGATTTCTGGTTAGGGGTGGCCAGCATCAGGGTGTGGCCTTAGCCGAATCTAGACGGCCAGATTTGGCTTGTAGAGGCTCATTGCCATGTCTGCACAGCGTCTTCCAGTGTGGCACTGGTAGTGCGGGCTGTTGGCCCATAGCCGTCGGGATCCCCTTTCCCAGGCTCCTTCACTGGTGTGGGGTTGGATCCAGTTGGGATGCGCGTGGGTTGGCTAGCAGCGCCGACGATCTTTATGGAGACCAAGATCAATCCTTGCTTCTCCCCTTTTCCTACTCTTTTTTAAATTGTTCGCGCGCGAATGCGCCGGCCCAATTACTATAGAATCTTCAGTGCAACTTCCTACTGTCTCGCTTAATGCAAGATATAGTCGTCGAGTTCAATTGACATCTCTCGTGATTTAGAGATCTCCAGCAGATAATCTATCCCTCCGTTTGCCCATATATTTTCGGGCCGGAACAAAAGCGGTATGTTTGCACCAGCCAGTAAAAAATATACGGGTGGCCCTCAAAATGCCGCTTCCGCCGCTATATGTGTGGGGAGGGGGCGTTTTAGGGTTCCAGTTTCGGATAGGTCCGCCCCCTTCACGCAGTCCACTTCCCCTTCGCCATCTTCTTTCCTTAGAGCATCTCCAATAGACGGTTCATATGTAAAAATACCTAAGTTCTGGATCTTCACGAGCAAAAAATGCTACTCCAACAGATGGTCCATATGTAAAAAAATACATCACCGCCTCCTGAAGATGTAAAATTGAAAACTTCATGATGCAAATTTACATCACGAGATAAAACTGATGTAAAACCGCGGCCGCTCGCCAAACGACCAACCGCCATTTCATTTGCCTTCTTCCTCGCGACCACCCACCCGCGATCGAGCACTAGCCGCCGAAAATCACCGCCGGCACCGCCCAAGTCATTGTCTCCGTCGCCGCCACCTCCCCAAATCGCCGCCGCTGCCCTCCGTCGCCCTAGCCCGCGTCGCTTCGTGTGCCAGAGGGCTTCTTGCAGCCGCCTCGGCGCCGCCGTTTCAGGAAGCAGTCGCGGCTGGATTCGCCGACTGCGGAGGTCCGGCAGCCCATATAGCTCCTCTCCGCCGGCCGCCGTGCTCTCTTCTCCTCTGCGCCACCGTCCACAACCGTCTGCAGCAATGACCAATCCAACCGCCGCCATCTTCTTCCATCCCACGCACAAGTTGTTCGACGGAATTCCCCAAGGTAAAAAAACGACGAAACTTGATGATTTAAATTGGGATTGGATAGTATGGTTGACAGTGGTTGTCCGCATTGTAGATGAGCTCGGTTGACTCCTCATTCATGTACGATTCATCGTAGGATGAGGAATTTGATTTGGAAGAAGAAGAGGACATTGCTATGCTAGTGGCCATGCACAAGGGAAGAAGCCAAAACACAGTGGTTCCGTCTATGGTCGTGCCTTCATTCGGAGAGAACGGATTGATGCACACACACGGTTGATGCGAATCTCCTTTGGATCACCACCTGTTTTCACGGAGAATTACTTTCGACGGCGTTTCAGAATGTCGAAAGACTTGTTTGTCCACATTTGCAATTCCGTGAAGCAGCACAATCCAGCCTTCGAACAGAGAAGGAACTGTGGCGGGTTGCGTGGCCATAGCATTGAAAAGAAGATCTCTGCCACTTTGTGCATGATGGCATATGGTGTTTCGGCAGATTACATTGATGACAACTTGGTGATGGCAGAGAGCACTTCTATCTTCTATGTCAAGCAATTTTCAATGACTATGGTAGAAGTGTTTGGTCCGCAGTACTTGAGAGCACCCAATGCTCAGGACACTCAAAGGCTTTTCGAGATGAACAAAGCACGAGAGTTTCCATGTATGCTCGGGTCTGTGGATTGCATGCATTAGAAATGGAAGAACTACCCAACAGCATGGCATGCACAATTCAAGGGTGGTGGGAAGGATTCCACTATCATTCTTGAGGCAGTTGCCGATCATGAAACATGGATTTGGCATGCATATTTTGGGATGCCTGGATCTTGCAACGACATCAACGTGCTTGACCGGTCACCTCTATTTGCCAAGTTAGAAAATGGAGAAGCACCACCAGTGACCTTCGAAGCAAATGGCCGCACATACAACTATGTGTACTATCTTGCAGATGGGATCTACCCAAGGTGGAGTACATTTGTCAAGCCGGTTGCAAAACCCGAAGGTAAGAAAGAACTCGTCTTTCACAATGCACAAGCGGCCGCTAGAAAAGATGTTGAGAGGGCTTTCGGGATTTTGCAATCTGAATTTGCTATTGTGCTAGGACCATCTAGATTCTGGGATCAAAAGACCCTTTGGTACATCATGACTGCTTGCGTGATTATGCATATATGATCATTAAGAACGAGCGTGGAAAAAATTTAGATTACAACTTCTATCACTTGATGGGCATTCTTGTTAATGCCATGCAAAAAGAACCGCGCATCAGATGTTTCATGAAGCTGTATAACGAGATTAGGGACACCGATGTGCATGATCAACTCCGGAAAGATTTGACGGAAGAGCACTGGAAATGGCATGGCCAAAGAGCCGCATAGATTCATTATTTGTTTGTGAAAAACTATGTTGTATTGTGCAACACTATGTTGTATTTGTGTTGCATCCAATCTCGTGGATTTGAAGAACTATGTAATAATTTGATATTGTGGACATGTATAATTTTTTTATGTTGTTTTAGATATTCTTTGCAATAAGTGTGGTTGTACAGTGGCTGAACAGCAGACGCGCGGCCGCCGGCCAGTTTTACATCTTGGTTTTGGAACATCTGTTGGAGTTGCTTTTTTATTTACATCTCCATTTTGGACCATCTGTTGGAGTAGAGCCGTTTTAAGAGATGTAAAAAACACTTTTTGGTGCTCTTAATTTTTACATCACCGGTTTGGAACACCAAAGTATACAACATCTATCGGAGATGCTCTTAGCTCCGGCGAGCGCATATCCGGACAGTTTTTCCTCTCAAGCGTGGATCATGTCGGGAGAAGGTCGCAGACGTGAGGGCCGCTGCCGCAGCGCAAACTCGGCCGGCACGACTTGGAGGCTGGCAGCTCCAGCCGGCCCGCCGTCGAGCTGAGCGCTCGGCGCAGGCACGAAACCACGGCGCCCTTTCCCGCAGCAGCTGCAACTGCGTGTGGCAGCACTTCGATGAGCTAAGAGCCACTCTGGCTGGCGACGAAGAAGCTCCACAAGGCGGAGATTGCGCACCATGCCGCGAAGGAGGCGCTGGTGGCTGGCAAAGAGGGCACCGCCGAACGCTTCGAGGTGGCGAAGGGCCGAAGGCGGACCACGAGCTCGCCTACACCCTCTACCGCTCGGCCTGCAAGTTCATTCTCAACGTGAAGCAGTGGGCTGCAGCCGTTCCTTAGTCGATTAAATTTTTAATTTTAGTTTGTCAGTGTGTGTGATAAACTCCGGCGAGGTCAGGACTATCTATGTAGCAGGAACATGTTTTAAGTTTAAGTTTTAAAATTTAAGGTACTATTTACGGTATCTATTCTGCGCTGGGATGAACTGCCCGCAAAATTGTCTAGGCCGAGCCGTAGAACGATTTTGCGGATAGAAAATTTAACAGGCTTTGCGGTATCTGTTCTGCTAGAGATGCTGTTATAGTGCGGTATTGTGAGCCAGGCCAAGCCCCTCACCCATAGCCCGGCAAGGCTACTGACATAATCGTAAACCCAACAAAACCCTCGCAGAAAGCATTTTTGTGCTTAAAAGAAAAGAAAAACCACGCAGGTGCCACGCACGACAACCAGACAGTTCACACACACAAAAGTACAACAAGAATATCGCAGACGAACGACGGAACCATCCAAAGAACACGCCCTACACTCCATCTCCACACCATCTGGCTGAAGCTGTCGTCCTCAACCTGTAGCTGCATTCATCTAGGGCATGCTGGACGAGAATTTCCACCAACTGCAGTCCATGGAGGAGGATGGCATCACAGCCAAGGGCTACGTCGCCGACATGATCAACCTCTTCATCACGGACACCAAGAGGATCCTCAACGACATCGCCGGCATGCTGTTCGCCCCCAATCCCTTCTCTCTTCCTTCGCTTCTGTTATATCGGCTTGCTCGGCTACTCATCCATCTTGTCTTCTCTGCTTTGTGATTCACAGGAGCCAACCTGTGGTGGACTACGACATGGTGGACGTCCTCGTGCGTCAGCTCAAGGGGTCCAGCTACAGGTATAATGATGATAAACGCTGTCTTTCCCTGCTCAGTTTTAACTGTATATATGATTGTTTCTGTGCTGCATCCATATCGTGTGATTCAGACGTGTTTGTCATGGGCATGCCATTCCGTGGTGTCTACATTGTCGTGTAGCCATAAGTAGAATTGCCGAATTTAGCTGGGCTTCTTTTAATGGATGTACCGGTATTCAGGCCAACGGAAAAGTTATGGCTTGCCGATCGAGGAATACTTTGTCGCGTTGTAAAGGTTCCTGACGCCAATGGTATTTTTTCTGGTTTCTTCACGATTCTCGTCAGGTGTGTCGGTGTGGCGTCGTTTGTGGTTGTCGTATACACTCAAGTATAACAACTGAGTTTTGTTATGTCGTTACACGCGAATTTGTCGTTATTCCTGCCATGGCAATGTTATAGCTCTACAAGGAACACTTTGTCGTCTTGCGGACATGTCTAGTAGTAATGAATCTATTATTTATCTAATGGAATATTCTAGGCCGGCAATAAATAATTGAGTTGGGATTCTGCAAACTTTTCTGTATCAATGATTTGCTATATTCTACATAACATCAATGGTCATTTTTCTGGTTTGTCCAGTCGGTACTAGAAAAACCACGTACTGTATCGATGTTGTTTCTATTCCAATGTGTTGGCACGGGGTGTGCACGTCATAGGCATGTGGCTCGTGTCGATCGCGCCGTCATATAGCAATAATTAGAAGAGCCCAATTTACTTGTTTTCTGTATAATAGAATTGTCGATATTCGTGCCAACATGATGGCTAGGCAAGTGAAACTTTGCCGTATTAAAAAATCTCTAGTACTACTGATCTACTACCACATTTAGCTAATGCTATTTATTTTTTGGGTTTATCAAACAATATATTGTGTCGACAACCGTGATTATCATCGCTAGTATGGTTATGCGGATCAACATGGCACAATAGCGTTTAATAAGCTTGAAAATTTCCTGGTGTCCTGATCTTCCTCTTCTTTGTATGTATCAGTGTTGGTGCTAAGAAAGTGAACCTATCCTGCATGCAATTCCGTCGGTTCAATGAGCCAAGAAGCAAAGAAAGGTCAGTACTTAGTACCTTAATTATTATATATGTTGCACAATCATTATTATCCACACTCTGTATTGTTTACATTATTGTAAACCTGAAGATTGATTTCCTTTTTTGATGGCATTATATTGCTCATAGCACTAACCTGCTCGTTCACTTCATTTGCAACCACGTGATGGTACTACTCTGTTCATTATCTAAATATGCCTTTTTGATTATTCTACTGTAACTTATTAGTTCTAGACTTTATGTTTATAGCATGACTAAATCTGAGATTGCTAGAGCTTTTTTTCCAAGCAGAGGGTTATGATTTCCGAACCACTATTAGTTCAGTTCACGTGATTACTCTGTCCAGAATTTGACTGTGTGGTATGATGCATTATTCCAGGTGCCTCATGGCGTTGGCTCTTGCTTGGAGTGAGTTGTGTGATATGCGAAGCAAGTTTGAGGCTATGATGCAGGTAGCCCCTTATGTGCGTATGTTTGCTTTGACTTCCAACTTCTGACAAGTATCATATTCTAAAGATTGGACATGGATCCTTTAAGATAAAAATAAAGAACTTGATCTCATTCTTGTTGCTGTTGAATTTTTTCTAGATATACTGTTTGATTTCTGAGGTATCTAAAATGTTTCTGTCTTAATTTTTGTCATCACGATTCAGTAGCTATATGGGGTAGTTCAAAGCAGTATAAATTCTTTGTTTCTCAGCGTAAATTAAACTTAGCCAATTACTGGAATATGGTATCAACTACCTTTTAACATGGATGATTTGTGAAACCTTGTGACTTGGCCACCAATATGCACCTTAGACATGTCGTAATAATTAATCTGCTCTTCTTTTGATGAAGCTGGAGGAGCGGATCGCAACCTATGGTCTTAAGTAGTAGCTATGGAAGGAAAAAGAGAATAGCTACAAGTGATCCCTCCCATGATGGCGGTGTATGTTTCTCTCCAATGTAGACAATGTACAATAGGTGTCTGGCTCTGGAGGGCGATTATGAAATAACGTGAGGAATCTTGCGTAGGAACACCATTCTCGCAAGTCTTCAAATAAAACATGCTGTTATGTGTCAATGTCTCTGTCGACTCTATACCTGGTTGTGTCCGTTGGGCTGCCGCTCCATACAATATTTAAATTCTCTACCTGGTTGGTTTTTTTACTGGTGAATTGGTTTTGTTATATGTTGAAGGCTCGCCCGTCTCTTTACAGTCTTTTGGAATGCCGACGTATCTCCTTGAACAAGGGGAAACATTTGTTGGTTATCAGAAACTACACTAAAGTGAGTGCATGGCTTGATCTTTAAATTGTTTTGTTGGTTGGTACATTGTGAGTGTCGCTTGCTGACCCCCACCACCTCTAGAACCTCCATAAAACCATCGCTGGAGAATAAACTAGCTCTGCGGGCGAACAAGATACTACTAGGAGGGGGAGGTAAGGGTGAAGGACGATGCGTGAAATGGTGTCTGGTAGAAAATCAAGAGGGCCACGAATCAAGTGATCTAGTGGCTGGAGCGGTAGGGTGACGTGAAGCGCCGGAGTCTCTGGGTGTCTTCAAGGCCTTCATCGGTAGTGTTGTCCGCCAGGGACTCGGTCACCTATACCGAGCATGCCGGCCACAAAACCGTCAATACCATATATGCCATCTACACGATCAATTAGAGAGTACCAGTGCTTGTGCCTTCTATGGCTTCCGCAGCTAGAACACCAAATTCATGACCTCCTCGATGTTTTACCATGACAACATTTTGAAGAAAATATACTCTAGAGGCAATAACAAAGTTGTTATGTTATATTTCCTTATTCATGATAAAGGTTTATTATTCATGCTAGAATTGTATTTATCAGAAACTTAAATACATGTGTGAATACATAAACAAATACTGTGTCCCTAGTAAGACTCTACTAGATTAGCTCGTTAATCAAAGATGGTTAAGGTTTCCTAAACATAGACATGTGTTGTCATTTGATAACAAGATCACGTCATTAGGAAAATGATGTGATGGACAAGACCCATCCGTTAGCTTAGCATAATGAGCGTTCAGTTTATTGCCATTGCTTTCTTCATGTCAAATACATACTCCTTCGACTAGGAGATTATGCAACTCACTACGGGAAACAGGAGATTTGCCGTTAGTAATTTCTTTGCCGTCAACATTTCGTCGGGACAGACGGCAAAGAAAGGGTTTGCCATAATCAGCAGACGGCTAAGAAAAAGTAACGGTAAAATAGGCTTTGCCGTCTGGAAAAAAATTACAGACGGCAAAGAGCTCACTTTGCCGTCTGAAAAAAATACAAACGGCAAAGAGCTCACTTTGCCGACTGTAATATAAAACACAGACGGCAAAGATCTTTGCTATCAGTATTTTCTTTGCAGACGGCAAAGTGTGCTCTTTGCCGTCTGTAATAAAAAATGCAGACGGCAAAGAGAAAGCACACCACGCGGATCGATCACGCGGATTGATGACATGGCGGCATCTCAACCCACACAGCCCACAATCGCAGCCCCCCACCCCAACACTCTCCCACGCCCGACCCCACCACGCTCTCTCTCCCTTATCCCGCACGATCTATCTCTCTCTCGTACCTGTCTCTCTGCACGCACGCAGCCCACTCCCACCACCTCGGCCGCATCCTGATCCACTCGCCGGCGCCACCAGCCGCGGCTCCTCCGGCCGGCGAACCCTCCGCCACCGCTGGCAAACCTTCGTCCAATCGTCCTCCCCTTCCTCTACTCCGCCTCCTCTGGCTCCTTCCTTCCCCTTCCTTTGGGCAGGGTGAACGGCGCGGGAGGCCGCTTCGGCTCCTCCTGCAGGGCGGGCGGCGCGAGCCAGGCTTGGCCGGTGCGGGCAGGGCGGCCGGCGCGGGAGGCCGCTTCGGCTCTCCAGCGGGGCGGGCGTCGCGAGCCAGGCTTGGCCGGTGCGGGGGCCGGGAGACCGCTTCGGCTCCTCCAGCGGGGCGGGCGGCGCAAGGCAGGCTTGGCCGGTGCGGGCAGAGCGGCCGGCGCGGGATGCCGCTACAACTTCTCCAGCGAGGCGGCGGCGCGAGCAGGACATGGCCGGTGCGGGCAGAGCGGTCGGCGCGGGAGGCCGCTGCGCGCGACGCGCGGGCGGGCGGCGAGCGTGCGGCGCGAGCTGGGCACGGCCGACGCGTGAGACCGCTGCGGGCAGGGGAACAACTGCGGTTGGTGCTTCGGGCTGGCGCAGGTAGAGCGGATAGCGTCTCCTCCATTCGACTTCTATTGCTGCTGCGGGCCGGCATGGGCAGGGCAAGGCGGCGGCAGTGGAACCCCTGTGGTTCTGTCTCCGGCCAGAAGAAGGACGGCCGGTGGTGAAGTCCAAGTTGCTGTAGTGGAGGACTTGATTGCTTTTATTTTTACTTTGCAGGGTCCTTTTTGTAAATTTCCAGGAAAACTTTGTTTCTTCTCTGTAACGCAACCTCGATAATTGAAATGCAGCACGCCGTGTTGAATCCAAATCTACTTGAGCTGAACCTGCTGTGTCCGGCGAGAGGCTCTGCTCTGACGTCATTTTTTTTATAATGAAAAACAATCTTTGCCATCTCTAGTTTAGTCTAGACGACAGCAAAGAACAAGTTTTTACAAACGGCAAAGAACATGATTTCGCCGTCTATTATATTTGTGACAAACGGCAAATTTTTAGTTGGCTGACGGCAAAATCTTTGCCGTCTGCCCGACGAAATGCTGATGGCAAAGTATTCTTTGCCGACTTAACTTTGCCGTCTGACTTTGCCGTCTGCTTCCTGATGGCAAAATATTTGCCGTCTGTATTTAGGTCTTTGCCGTTTGTGATCCACAGACGGCAAATTACCTGATTCCTCTAGTGACTCCCGAAAACCGGAGGAATGCCTTGTGTGCTATCAAACGTCACAACGTAACTGGGTGATCATAAAGACGCTCTACATGTATCTCCGGAGGTGTTTGTTGAGTTGGCATAGATCAAGATTTGGATTTATCACTCCGAGTATTGGAGAGGTATCTCTAGGCCCTCTCGGTAATACACATCATAAGAAGCCTTGCAAGAAAATGACTAATGAGTTAGTTATGAGATGATGTATTACACAAAAAGTAAAGAGGCTTGCTGGTAACGAGATTGAATTAGGTATAGAGATACCGACGATTGAATCTCAAGAAAGTAACATACCGATGGACAAACTAAAGGAAATTGTGCATGTTGTCATAGCAGTTTGACCGATAAAGATCTTCGTAGAATATGTAGGAATCAATATGTGCATCCAGGTTCCGCTATTGGTTATTGATCGAAGAGGTGTCTCGGTCTACATAGTTCTCGAACCCGTAGGGTCCGCATGCTTAATGTTCGTTGAAAATATAGTGTTATATGAGTTAGATGATTTGGTGACCGAATGTTGTTCGGAGTCCCGGATGGGATCACAGATATGACAAGGAGTCACCGGAAGGGGTTCCGGACACCCCCGGCCAGTGTATGGGCCATATGGGGCCATAGGAGGGGGCAGACCAGCCCATTAGGGGGCTGGTGCACCCCTCTACATGGCTGTCGTCCCTAGGGGAAGGAAAGGGGAGGGGTGGCCCCTCCTGCCTTTCCCTCCTCAAGAGAGAAAGGAAAGGGGGTGGGGGGCGCCACCCCTCCTTCCTTCCTCCCGCACTCCAATAAGGAAGGGGGTGGGCACTTGGGGAGACCCCAAGTAGGATTCGGCCTACTTGGGGCGCCATCCTGGCTGCTTCTCCCCCCACCTATATATATGTGGGAGGGGGCTCCTAGCACAACCACGACAATTGCTTAGCTGTGTGTGGTGCCCCCTGAGGGAGTCCTGGATTAGGGGGTCCTGGGACAGCCGGACTATGTACTTATGCCAGACTATTGGACTATGAAGATACATGAAGACTTTGTCCCGTGTCCGGCTGGGACTCTCCTTTGCGTGGAAGGCAAGCTTGGCAATTCGGATATGTAGATCTCCTTCTCTGTAACCGACTCTGTGTAACCCTTCCCCCCTCCGGTGTCTATATAGACCGGAGGGTTTAGGCTGTAGAAAAACAACAATCATAATCATAGGCTAGCTTCTAGGGTTTTGCCTCTACGATCTCGTGGTAGATCAACTCTTGTAGTACTCATATCATCAAGATCAATCAAGCAGGAAGTAGGGTATTACCTCCATCGAGAGGACCCGAACCTGGTTAAACATTGTGTCCCCCGCCTCCTGTTACTATTAGCCTTAGACGAACAGTTCGGGACCCCCTACCCGAGATCCGCCGGTTTTGACACCGACATTGGTGCTTTCATTGAGAGTTCCACTGTGTCGTCACGATAAGGCTTGATGGCTCCTTCAATCATCTGCAATGATGCAATCCAGGGTGAGGTTTTCCTCCCCGGACAGATCTTTGTATTCGACGGTTTCATACTGTGGGCCAACTCGCTTGGCCATCTGGAGCAGATTGATAGCTACACCCCTGGCCATCAGGTCAGGTTTGGAAGCTTGAACTACACTGCCGACATCCGCGGAGACTTGATCTTCGACGGATTCGAGCCCATGACAGGCGCGCCGTACAATCATGATGAACATGACTTAGATCTGTCATCGGACAACGTTCGGGAGAACGCACCTGCAGCTTCCCCAGCCTTAGATCTAGAGCAGATCGCGCCATCCGAGGACAGGTGGATAGACCCCACCTCGGAGGCCGCACACTCATCGGTGATAGAGCCAAACACAGACTTCGCCTCCAATGAGGTCTGTGTCATTGGACCCTCAGACTCGTCTCCGGCAATGGGCTCCGAACCACGCGCATCCGTGCCTATCAAATCTGATTGGGCACCGATCATGGAGTTTACCTCCGCGGATATCTTTCAGCACTCGCCCTTCGGCGACATGCTAAATTCACTGAAATCTCTCGCCCTGTCCAGAGACTCTTGGCCGAACTATGTCCGGCTCGAGTGGGCAGCGGACGACGAAGAAATTCGTTCCCCACCCACCACCCAATTAATAGCCGCTGTAGACGACTTAACCGACATGCTTGATTTCGACTCCGAAGACATCGACGGTATGGACGATGATGCCAGAGAGGAATAGGAACCACCGCCCCAGGGCGCTGGACAGCCACCTCATCATATGATATATACATATGGTGGACACCCCCAAAGAAAGCGATGGCGATGAGGCAACAGAGGATAATCTCCTTGAGAAGCAATCTAAGCACCGGCGTCATCGGCGCTGCTCTAAGCCTCGTCATAACAAAAATAGCGATACTGGCACAAGAGACAATAATGCTCCGGATAACGTCGAGCACGAAAACAATTCGGCCCAGCCAGGCTTCGAGCAGGTCGAACGGGAGGATGGGCAAGCTAGCCCTAAGGAACAGGCAATGGATGGAAAATCAGAGGATGACAATTATATGCCCCTCTCCGAAGACGGGGTGAGCCTCGGCGATGAAGAATTCATCATGCCTGAGGATCCCGTCGGGGAGGAGTGCTTCAAGCGCCGGCTTATAGCCACTGCAAAAAGCCTGAAGAAAAAGCAGCAGCAGCTTCAAGCTGATCAAGATCTGCTAACTGATAGATGGACTGAGGTCCTTGCTGCCGAGGAATACGGACTCGAGCGCCCAACCAAAAGTTACCCAAAGCGCAGGTTGCTACCTCAACTCGAGGAGGATGCATTAAAGCCTACACTACCAGCGCGCGATGCGACTGACCGGCCACCTCATGGCTGAGACAAAGCGGCATATCAGCCCGAAGTCCAGCCCGCACCCCGTCGCCAAACAAGCAAAAACACGAAAGCCCAGGGCTACATGATGACGACGAGGAGCCCCGTCCGCTGAACAAAGGAGGATAGAAATGTCCTCCCCAAGTGAAAACGGTAAACATGATATACGCAACCCATATTCCCAAGAGGGAACGGAAGCGTGCACTAAGGGACGTCTATGCGATAGAGCCAGCAGCCCCAAAGTTCAACCCATGGTATTCTTGTCCGATCACATTCGATCGTAGGGACCATCCGACCAGTATCCGTCATGGCGGTCCCGCCGCGTTGGTCCTCGACCCCATCATTGACGGATTCCACCGTACAAGAGTCCTTATGGACGGTGGTAGCAGCCTGAACTTGCTCTATCAGGATACAGTGTGCAAAATGGGCATCGATCCCTCGAGGATATGACCAACCAAAACCACCTTTAAAGGTGTCATACTAGGTGTAGAGACCTATTGCACGGGCTCAATCACACTGGAAGTAGTCTTCGGATCTCCAGACAACTTCTGAAGCAAGGAGTTAATCTTCAATATCGTCCCCTTCCACAGTGGCTATCACGCACTGCTCGAACGAACCGCATTCCCCAGATTCAATGCGGTGCCACACTATGCATACCTCAAGCTCAAGATGCCAGGACCTCGCAGGGTTATAACAGTCAATGGAAACACAGAGCGCTCACTCTGTACGGAGGAGCACACTGCGGCCCTTGCAGCAGAGGTACAGAGCAGCCTTCTTAGGCAGATCTCCCATTCAACAATAAAGCCCCCGGACACCGCCAAGCAAGTCCGGAGTACTCTGCAACAGGATTGTCCGGCACGCCTTGAGCTCTCCTAGCAATTTGGCCTCTGCCATAGTCCCAGTCAAGCGGAGAAATTTGTGCCGCACGTACATAATTACCCACTTAAAATACCATGGGCATAGGCGGAGGCACAACTATAATGCGGTCAACGGTTCAACCACCCCAGGACCCGTATACCTTCACCCTTTTCTTTCTTTCAGGACCCTATTTTCTGGAAGCTCTTTCCGATAGCCTGATTATCGGACCCATCACGGGATAGCAATAACAAGGAGGCAAAAGAAGCTTTGACGTACAAGGGAATCCACAGGTGGTCTCTGATAACGATCGTTGTACCTGTTTTACATACCCACATGCAGCTTGCCCTTGGTTAGGACATGTCAAATAGTCCTATTTTGCTTATCGCACTATTTGTATACATATGCCTTGACGTATTATTCAAATAACAATGGAAAATAATGTACATCGTTAGCTTATTATTACATTTCTTTATCTTTTTTCTTGACTGCTTATTTATTACAAATTGCACCCGTACATTCTAGTACGTTCAGTCCGCCAGGTACTTCAGTGTACCCATAACACGGCAAAGAAAAGTCCGAACACTTCTGATAGTGCGGCACCCCGAACTTATAGCATTATATGCATCAGCTCCGAATCATGTCTTGGGTCAATAGTTGGGTTTCCCCGGCTCCCATGTTTTGCTGCCTTATGTTCTGCTACATCGGCTAAGGTGGCACAGGGAGAACTACTGCGATTGTATCCTGGTTCTTCCGGACGAGCACCTCAGTAGAGAAAGCCGAAAACTGACTGTCATGATGCAGCGAGAATCGGTCACTGTTCGAGAGGTCTCAAATCCTTAAAGATTTTTTTGCTTTGGGCGAGGAATCGTCCTTGTCCGATTTAGGCGTGTATAGTGCCCCAAGTTCGGTCTTCTGAATACCAGGGGCTACGCCAAAATTTAAAATTGTAGACTTCTATGGGTAAGTGAGAGTGATAAAGCTGTATAGTCCGATTGCCTTGTTCGTTGCGCTAAACACGCCCTTAAAGGACCAAAAATTTGGATCAAGAATGTTTAGATTTATCCCGAACACCCCGGTACTAGTTACATGGGGGCAGAAGCCGACGACTGGCCAACTCTCAGATTTTATAAATGGCCGCACAGAAGGTAAAAGTTTAAATCAACAAGCATTATATAGCGCAAATGAACTCATTTTCATATTACAGGATCACATGAGTACATTCATTCAAATATTACATGCTTAGCACATTCCTCCGCCACAAGACGAGCACCCTTCAGGACACTGTCATAATACTTTTCGGGGTGGCGGTGCTCCTTGCCCTTCAGCAGCCCCTCTGTCACCAGCTTCTCGGCATCCATCTTCGGCCAGTGCACTGTTGCGCTGGCGAAGGCCCTGTGCGCACCTTCAATGCAGACTGGCCGCTTTATGACTTCAAGCCGCACGCATGCATTTACAAGACGCTTCACGAGGCCAAAGTAGCTGCTGGGCAATGGCTCGGCAGGCCACATCCGGACTATAAGGTCCTTCATGGCCAGCTCGGCCGCCTTGTGCAGTTCGACTAGTTGCTTCAGCTGGTCGCTCAAAGGCATCGGATGTTCGGTCCCAATATATTGAGACCAAAACAACTTCTCTGTCGAGCTCCCTTCTTCGGCCTGGTAGAACTCTGCGGCATCCGATATGCTGCGCGGCAGATCTGCAAATACTCCTGGAGAGCTCCAAATTCGGGTAAGTAAAAGGAAAGTCTCCTTCACATGCTTGCTTTGCATAATGAATGCCTTACCCGCCGCTATCTTTTTGGCTGCCTGAATCTCCTGGAGGGCCTTTTGGGCTTCGGCTTTGGCGTGTCGCATTCTCTGGAGGGCCTCAGCAAGCTTGGACTCTCGCGTCTTAGATTCATGCTCCAAGGACTCGTATTTTTTGATGAAATCCTGGAGCTCTTGTTGGACCTTGTCGGCACGGGCCTCTTGCTTCTCTCATTCGGTGTGCTCCTTGGCCGCTTTGTCTTCGGCCTCGGATAGCACCTTCTTAAGGGCAGCCACTTCAGTCGTGGCCCCTATTAATGTTCATGACGCTTCTATAAGTTGAATCCAATTTTTCTTTATCAATACACAGACGGGGTATTACTTACCTTTGTTCTCCTCGAGCTGCCTCTTCACGAGGCCGAGCTCTCCCTTCCACTCTAGGTCCTGCTTCAATTCGGAGACCTCCGCAGTATGAGCGGCAGCGGCCAGCAGTGATGCCTGCTCATTCACATGGACATTTTCTGTTAGACTCCTGCTGATGTTATTTGATCCTCTGTTCGGCCTTTCTTTTCCGAACGCCAAACAGAGCATCAGGGGCTACTGTCTATACTGTGATATTTTATCATAATTTGATTACTTACCTCAAAGCCTGTTAGGAGGTTGGCGTAGGCCTCGGTCAATCCGCTTTTGGCGGACCAAACCTTCTCAATCACCGCACTCATGATGGTGCGGTGCTCTTCGTTTATGGAAGCGCCACGAAGCGCTTCCAACAAGTTGTCCGATGCCTCTGGATGGACAGAGGTCATCGGCACGGACGGCTCGCCCCCCTTAGAGAGAGGCTGCCTGCCTGAATCCGTAACCACTGCGGGTTCCGGCGCAGTATCCGGCTGAGGACCAGACTTGTTGTGGCCCCCATCATCAGCATCCATGGGGGTCTTACCTCCCCTGTGCCTGGCGTCTGGGATTTTGCCTTGGGGTATCTCCGGAACTATCTCCCCCTGGTCCGGTATCCTCTGAGACAACACCTCTGTGTCGTCAGCGGGCCGGGGGGAGGTATCCGTCGGGAGTGAATTGCTGTTCATCACCGACTGGCCCAAAGACCCATCCGAAGAGGATACGTCGATGTGGGCTTTAGCCGGACTGCACGATCATGTTTGGCATGATAAGAAGCAATAAAGCAAAACATACCGGAAGTATTATAGTGTCCGGATACTTACGACTTTCGCCAGGGGCTTGGCCCTGGGCAACCACTCCTCGCCGCTGTAGGCGGCTGTGGTAGAGTGGTCCAGAGGGAGGGTCTTTCCTTTCTTGGACCCTTCGGCCTCCCCAGACAGGGCGGCCTTCCTTTTCTCCCCCCCCCGGGTTGGGGGGAGGGCTTTCCTCTTCCTCCTCCTTGTTTTCATTGGAGGAGCGCGCCTTGGTGTCTTCAGACGATGAGTCCGATACAACCTTGCACCGGAGACCTTTCCTTGTCCCCGTGGCCTTCTTTTTGGCCTTCTTCTCCGGCACCTCATAGGGCGCCGGAAACAGCATCTCCGTTAAGAGATTCATTGTTGGATCTTCAGGTAGTGGAGCTGGACAGTCGATCCGCTCCGTTGTCGCTACCCAGTCCTGTTAAATTGGCGTGGAGGCTTAGATTCCTCCCATGAATATACTGGGGAAATGAACATCTTGTAAAATATAAAGAGCTTACCGGATTGGCGGGGCGCTTTGCGCTGAGTCCGTGATCCTCGGTAGTGGGGGGAGGTACCTCGGCGGCCTTGAACAGCAGCTTCCAGACGTCTTTGTGCGTCGTGTCGAAGAGCTCTCGCAGTGTCTGGTGTTCGGCTGGGTCAAACTCCCACATATTGAAAGCCCGTCTTTGACACGGAAGGATCCGACGGAAGAGCATGACCTGGACCATGTTGACAAGCTTGATTTTCTTGCTTATCATATTTTTGCTGTAGGTCTCGAGTACGGTCAGCTCCATCGATGAACCCTAGGCTAAGCCCTTCTCTTTCCAGGAGGTGAGCCGCATGGGGATGCCAGATCGAAATTCGGGGGCCACCGCCCAGTTGGCGTCGCGCGGCTCGGTGATATAGAACCACCCCGACTACCACCCCTTCACGGTCTCCACATAGGAGCCTTCGAGCCAGGTGACGTTGGGCATTTTGCCCACCATGGCACCTCTGCACTCCGCTTGCTGGCCCACCACCACCTTCGGCTTCACGTTGAAGGTCTTCAGCCACAGGCCGTAGTGGGGCTTGATGCAGAGGAAGGCCTCGCACACGACGATAAACGCCGAGATGTTGAGGATGAAATTGGGGGCCAGATCATGGAAGTCCAGCCTGTAGTAGAACATGAGCCCGCGAACAAATGGGTGGAGGGGAAATCCCAGTCTGCGGACGAAGTGAGCAAGGAATACAACCCTCTCGTGGTGTTCTGAAGTAGGGACGATCTGCACTGCGTTCGGGAGCCGGTGCGCGATGTTTGCAGCCAGGTATCCTGCTTCCCGGAGCTTCGTAATGTCCTCCTCCATAATGGAGGAGACCATCCACTTGCCTCCCTCTCCGGACATGTTTAGAATGGCTTTACGGAGAAGGTGAGGACTTGGGCGCTGGAGCTCGAGCGTGCGAGAATGGATGAGCAGGGGAAGACAAAGGCGTGGGTGAAAAAGAGGAATCCTTATCTCTTTATAAAGGCGGTAGAAACTGTGCGCCTCCCCACTTGCCCTGTAAAATCGCTTATTCCCCAAGAGCCGCGATTGATGGCGCGGTTGGGTTACCTACACCTGTATTGATGAGAATCCCGTGATAAGGGGACACGATCTTTGCTTCGACAAGACGTGCCAAGGAAACCGCCTCGCAATATGTGCGGCGGCTGGTTGAGAAAAACGGTTCGAATAATGACCGGGCCGTGGTGTGATGTCACGCTGTGAAAAGTTGTCAGCAGATTAGATTTGTGGAATATTGTACTCTCTGTGGCGGTATGTGGAATTTTTTTTGCAGAGCCGGACACGATCCTTGTGTTCAAAATCTTCTATGGAGTATTCGCAGAAGGAACCCGCCTTGCAATGCCGAAGAAAATCTGCGCGCCGGACTCATCGTCATTGAAGCCTGGTTCAGGGGCTACTGAGGGAGTCCTGGATTAGGGGGTCCTCGGACAACCGGACCATGTACTTATGCCGGACTATTGGACTATGAAATACAAGATTGAAGACTTCGTCCCGTGTCCGGGTGGGACTCTCCTTTGCGTGGAAGGCAAGCTTGACAATTCGAATATGTAGATCTCCTTCTCTGTAACCGACTCTGTGTAACCCTAGCCCCCTTCGGTGTTACCATTAGCCTTAGACGCACAGTTCGGGACCCCCTACCCGAGGTCCGCCGGTTTTGACACCGACACCCCCCTCCACCGTTTACACCCCTGGTCATATTTTCGTAGTGCTTAGGCGAACCCCTACAGAGATAGTTTCACCATCACCGTCACAACGCCTCCGTGCTATCGGAACTCATACGATACCTCGCCGTCTTGCTGGATCAAGAAGGCGGAGGATGTCACCGAGCTGAACGTGTGTTGAACGCAGAGGTGTCTTACATTCAGTACTTGATCGGTTGGAGCGCGAAGAAGTTTGACTACATCAACCGCATTACTAAATGCTTCCGCTTACGGGCTATGAGGGTACGTAGACACACTCTCTCTCTCATTGCTATGCATCTCCTTGATAGGTCTTGCGTGTGCGTAGAATTTTTTTGGTTTTCCATGCAACATTTCCCAACACATTTGACACACCCTTGACCCTTCTCTCCCCTCCCAGAAATATCTCGTCCTCTCCTCCGCCCGTAGAGTTGGTACATTCTCCGGTTATTTTTTTGAGAAGGAGGACATCCCACGGCCTCTCCATCAGAACCATGCATGCAGCCATCTTACTAAACAGTGGCAAAACAAAACAATGTCTACAATTCAGGACATCTCATAGAAAGAGCGTAAAATAAATTAAAATAAAAGAAGGCCATAAACAGCGACAAATAGGACAACATGATGAACACATATCCTATTATTGGACCGCCATCCAAACCGGTTGTAATTACCCCGTGCTATCATCTCCCACTGGTTGCACCCAGTAACCAAAAGCTCCCTGTAATCCATATGAGTGAGTAACAAGGATCCAAGCACTAGCTTTGTAAAACCTGCAAAAAGTTTATACTTTTTCTGTTAGAGATCATATCATTTCTACAGTTCCATATAGCCCAAAGTAATGCGCATATCCTATCCAAATACGTCCCATTGTAATTGGTCCCACTCTAGTTAGCCATGTGCCAAACAACTTGTCAATGCTAATTGGAGGGTTAATATTAAAGGCTATATGAATCGTGCGCCAAGGAAGCTTGGCGAGAGGGCACTCGATAAAGAGGTGTTGTATTGTTTCATCCTGGTCACAAAAACAACAGCGATAACTACCCAGCCACCTACGCTTTACCAGATTATCTTTGGTTAGAATCACTTCTTTGTGGACAAACCACATGAAGATCATGGTTCTCAACAGAACTGAAATTTTCTAAATATGAATCAATCTTTCGATTGGACCAGGATCACTTAAGTCTAGGTACATAGATTTCACCGTAAAAGCACCTTTCCAAATTAACTTTCCAGTGAAACTCATCTGGCTGATCGGAAAGTTGAGCATCCATCAACCTTCGCACAAGATGTAGCCACGAATTCCAATGTTCCCCCACTAGGGACCTCGTGAACTGGATGTTTAAAGGAGAAGATTGTAATACTATAGCAAACGTAAGCCTCCCTAGATTGTATGATATTATATAATGTGCGGTATTGCAATGCTAGAGGCATCCCCCCTAACCATGTATCCTCCCAGAATCTGGTTGTTTTACCGTCTCCAATAACAAATTTCGCTTTGCGAAAAAAGGTATGCTTCGTCCTCATTAGCCCCTTCGAAAATGGTGAGCCATTGGGTCTTACGATAATCCGAGCTAAAGACTTAGTTTCTAGCTACCTGCTACACAGAATCTGTGTCCACATACCATCCATCTCAACTGATAGCCTATATAACCATTTGCTAAGTAGGCATTTGTCCTTAATCTCCAATTTCTCAATCTCTAAACCTCTCTTTGGGTATACAAATAATATACCACTTGGTCAATCTGTATTTCTTCTTAACTTCATCACATTGCCAGAAAAAACAAGATCGATAAAAATTTAACATTTTCCGTACCCCTATAGGTACTTCAAAGAAAGATAACAGGAACATTGGCATACTAGTTAATACTAAATTTATTAACACGAGCTGACCTCCGTAAGACATAATCTTGCCCTTCCAGCAGCTTAGCTTCTTCTCAAATAGATCCTCAATGCATTTCCATTCTTTATTAGATAGTCTACGATGGTGAATTGGAATTCCTAGGTAATAAAAATGGCAAGGAAACCATTGCATAGCCGAACAATTGTTTATATGCATCTTGTTCGTCTTTGGCTCTTCCAAAGTAAAACAATTCACTCTTGTGAAAATTAATTTTTAACCCTGACAATTGTTTAAAGAGGCAAAGAAATACTTTCATATTTCTAGCCTTTGCGAGGTCATGTTCCATGAATATAATAGTGTCATCAGCGTATTGTAGAATGGAGACCCACCCATCAACTAGATGAGGGATGAGTCCACCAACTTGACCCTTGTCCTTGGCCCTCTCGATAAGAACTGCGAATATATCTGCCACTATATTGAACATAATAGGAGACATTGTATCCCCTTCTCTTAAGCCCTTGTAGGTCTGAAAATAATGACTTGTGTCATCATTCAGCTTAATCCCCACGCTACCTTTTCAAATGAAGGAGTCCACCTGTCTCCTCTAGGTTTCATCGAACCCCTTCATGCACATAGCCTGCTGGAGGAAGGGCCATTTCACTTTATCATATGCTTTCTCGAAATCCACCTTGAAGACTACCCCATCTAGCTTCTTCGAATGGATTTCGCGAAGAGCTTCATGCAAGACCACAACCCCCTCGAAGATGTGTGTCCCGGTCATGAAAGCAGTCTCACTCGGTTGTACCACTGAATGGGCAATCCACGTCAGCCTATTTGTGCAAACTTTAGTATAGATTTTGAAAGTCATATTCAAAAGACAAATTAGCCTAAACTTCTTGATGCGCACATCCTCCTCCTTCCTTGGGAACAACGTTATCATTCCAAAGTTAAGTTGTAAAAGCTGCAGATGACCATTGAAGAAATCATGGAACATCGGCATGCCGTCACCCTTTATAATGTGATAGCAGTTCTTGTATAATTATACTGGGAACCCATCTTGTCCGGGTGCCTTATTCTTCTTCATTTGTGTTACTACCTCAAACACCTATTTCTCAGTGAATGACGCAGATAAAATCTCATTTTCATATGTCCTAATCTGAGGTATATCCCCAAGTGCAAGCTCGTCAAGTGACACAAAGTTGTCCTTTGGTGGTTCAAAGAGTATTTTTATAATAATTTAATATGTACAACTTTAGATTCTCACACCCAACTACCATACCTTTATTCTTCTTGAGCTGGATGGTTTTCTTCTTCTATGTTTCCCATTCGTGTGTGAAAACTGAGTATTGTCACCCCTTTGGATGACTTTTAGCACTTTAGCTCCCAGAGCCCATTTCATAACTTCTTCTCTAAGAAGAGCATGTAATTTCTGTTCAGGTTCAATGAGATCTAAGAAATCCTCCATCTTGAATCAAGTTAGTTCGAAAGAGAAGGCAGTCGTATTGCCCATGAGGGTCACTTCCCCTGAATCAACCAACAATGGTGTATGGTCAGAGATTTCCCTTTGTATTTCCTGCACCACTACAAGTGGGAACTTTTGTTCCCATTCGACACTGGTAAGAAATCTAACCAACTTCTTATATGTTGGATTAGGCAGTGAGTTCGCCCATGTGAACTATCTATCAGTAAGCTCAATCTCCCTCAGATTAAGACTCTCGATGATCGTATTAAACATAAATGAGCATCTTCCATCGAAGTTGTCATTGTTATTTTCTTCTCTTCTCCTAATTATATTAAAATCCTCTCCGACTAGGCTCGGTAAGCTTTCGTCCCCACAGACCCTTACAAGGTCAACTAGGAAATCAGGTTTAAACTCAAGTTGAGACGCTCCATAAACAATTGTTACTTGTGAGCCACGTTGGGATTTTCCCCAAAGAGGAGGGGAGATGTATAATTTGTCATAATGTTATAAAGGAGTTTTGTAGCTTCTCCCAATGTAATTTCCATAAAAGTGCCACCTGCAGCAGAGTCTAGAAGATTTCTAGAAATAAAGTTTAGCCCCGCATAGAAATTTCGTATAGACACCAATAAGCTTAAAAAATGAGTGGGACAAGTTCTAATCATTAATTTCACTCTCTCCCATGATTGTGCAACATGTTCATGTTCAAGTTACTGAAAAATTATAATTTGATTTCTAAGAGAAATAATCTTAGAGGGAGGAAAATACTTGGAATAAAAGCATCCATACACTTATGCCAAGAATCAATACTATTTCGTGGCAAGGATGAAAACAAATTTTTAGCATGATCTCATAGTGAGAATGGAAATAATTTCAACTTAACAATATCATTATCCATATCTTTTCTCTTTTGCATATCACATAATTCAATGAAATTATTAAGATGGGATGCATCATCTTCATTAGGACTTCCAAAAAATCTTTCCTTCATAACAAGATTTAGCAAAGCAGCATTAATGAATATCACATTACTCCCACTAGTGGAGGGTGGAGCAATTGGAGTACTAATAAAATCATCATTATTAGTAGTAGAAAAATCGCACAACTTGGTGTTTTCTTGAGACATAGCGACAAAGCAAACATATTTTTGTGCTTTTGTAATTTTTATGAGAAGTGAGGGAGATGGAAATGAGAGGCAAATACCAATAAAAAGTATAGGAAGTAAACGATAGTTTGTCTAATGGTACTTGATAGGTTTCGATGATGTCTCCCCGGCAACGGCACCAGAACTTTCTTCCTGCTACTTGTGAGCTGTGTTTGGATTTTCCCCGAAGAGGATGGGAGATGCAGTATAGTAGAGATAAGTATTTCCCTCAGTGAGAGCCAAGGTTTATCGAACCAATAGGAGAATCACGCAAAGACTCGTGAACAGCACCTGTGCACAAAAAAACATATGCTTGAACTCGTTAATTGCAAGGATCAGATCTTGTAGTGGTAGGAAAATAAATTGCAAAACAAAATAGAATAAATAAAATTGCCAAAGGAATTTAGGTTCTTTATATATGATTAAAGTAGACTCGGAGGCCATAGTTTTCACCATAGGCTTCTCTCAAGAACACATAACATACGGTGGGTGAAGAAATTACTATTGGGCAATTGATAGAAAAGTGCATAGTTATGACGATATTCAAGGCAATGATCATCTATATAGGTATCATGTCTGGGAAAAGTAGACCGACTCCTGCCTGCATCTACTAATATTACTCCACCCATCGATCGCTATCCAACATGCATCTAGGGTATTAAGTTAATAAAGATAGAGTAACGCCATAAGCAAGATGACATGATGTAGACAAAGTAAGTTCAATCAATATGAATAAACCCCATCTTTTCATCCTTAATGGCAACGATACAAAAAGGGGTCATATCCCTTTCTGTCACTAGGATAGAGCACCGCAAGATTGAACCCATCACAAAGCACTCTCCCACTAAAGATAAATCAATCTAGTTGGCCAAACCAAATGGATAGATCAGAGAGAAATACAAAGTTATAAAAATCATGCATAATAAAGTTTAGAAAAGACTCAATTACTTCTCATGAATATTGAGTTCATAAACCCGCAATTAATCGAATCCCAACAAACACACCACAAAAGAAGATTACATCGAATATAACTACAAGAACATCAAGGAGAACATGGTATTAAAGATCAAAGAGAGAGACGAAGCCATCTAGCTACTAGCTATGGACCTGTTGGTCTGTGGTAAACTACTCAGGCATCATCGGAGGGTAACAAAAATGATCTAGAATCCCTTTGTGATCGCTTCCCCCTCCAACAGAGTACCAGAAAAGGCCTCCAAATGGGATCACGGAAGAACAGAAGCTTGCAGGAAAGGAAAAGGAGTTTCAGGTGGCTCTCTGTTGGTTTGGGAATATTTATGAATTTCTATAGGTTGAATTTGGTCAAGAGGTGCTATGGGGGGGGCACAAGCTCAAGGGGTGCATCGTACGATCTTGTCTCTCCCTCATAGCTCCTCTGGTCTTCTCCCGAACCTTCTAGGGTCCCTTTTGGTACAAACAAATTTAATCATAAGATTTTTTTTGCTTTTGGACTTCGTTTGATATTGATTTTCTGAAAAGCCAAAAACAAGCAAAAAACATGAACTGGCACGGGCACTGGGTTAATAGGTTAGTCCCAAAAAATGATATAAAATCGCATATATGTGGCACCCTGGCTCAGAGCAACCGGTTTACCTTGCATTGCCAGCCCAGAGATCGAGTCTTATGGCAACGCACAACAGCAAGGTACAGAAACAACTGCTTTATTGATGCTAGCGGAAGCATCAGTCTAATATTACATCAAGTTGCAAGGCCAAGCGGCGCACACGGTGCGGCTAAGTAGTATGTATGTTATTTAATAAACATGAATGGGCCTCAATCACATAAAATACGCAGCAGCGTGCTATGTCTTGAGCTTGCGTTGGTTTTCCTTGAAGAGGAAAGGGTGATGCAGAAATAGTAGCGTAAGTATTTCCCCTCAGTTTTTGAGAACCAAGGTATCAATCTAGTAGGAGGCTCCTCAAAAGTCCCATGCACCTACACAAACAAACAAGAACTCGCAACCGACGCAATAAAGGGGTTGTCAATCCCTTCAAGGCCACTTGCGAAAGTGAGATCTGATAGAGATAATATGATAAGATAAATATATTTTTCGTATTTTATAATATAGATAGGAAAAGTAAAGATGCAAATAAAAGTATATTGAAAACTTATATGATAAGAGATAGACCCGGGGGCCATAGGTTTCACTAGTGGCTTCTCTCAAGATACCATAAGTATTACGGTGGGTGAACAATTTACTATCGAGCAATTGATAGAAAAGTGAATAATTATGAGATTATCTAGGCATGATCATGTATATAGGCATCATGTCTGTGACGAGTAGACCGACTCCTGCCTGCATCTACTACTATTACTCCACACATCGACCGCTATCCAGCATGCATCTAGAGTATTAAGTTCATAAAGAACAGAGTAACGCATTAAGAAAGATGACATGATGTAGAGGGATAAACTCATGCAATATGATATAAACCCCATCTTTTTATCCTCGATGGCAACAATACAATACGTGCCTTGCTGCCCCTGCTGTCACTGAGAAAGGACACCGCAAGATTGAACCCAGAGCTAACCACTTCTCCCATTCTGAGAAAGATCAATCTAGTAGGCCAAACCAAACTGATAATTCAAAGAGACTTGCAAAGATAACTTAATAACACATAAAAGAATTCAGAGAAGATTCAAATATTTCTCATAGATAAACTTGATCATAAACCCACAATTCATCGAATCTCGACAAACACACCGCAAAAAGAGTTACATCGAATAGATCTCCAAGAAGATCGAGGAGGACTTTGTATTGAGATTCAAAGAGAGAGAAGAAGCGATCTAGCTAATAACTATGGACCCGAAGGTCTGTGGTAAACTACTCACAACTCATTTGAGAGGCCTTGGTGATGATGTAGAGGCCCTCCGTGGTCGATTCCCCCTCCGGTGGAGCACCGGCGAAGGCTCCAAGATGGGATCTCGCGGATATAGAAGGTTACGGCGGTGGAAATAGTTTTTCGTGGTCGCTCCTGATGTTTTCGGGGTACATGGGTATATGAAGGAGGAAGATGTAGGTCGTTGGACGCCCGAGGGGACCATGAGGTGGGGGCACGCCCACCTATAGGGGGCGCCCCGGGCACCCTCGTGGCCGCCTCCCTTGTTTCTTGACTTCCACTCCAAGTCCTATGGATCACGTTCGTTCCAAAAATAACGCTCCCGAAGGTTTCATTCTGTTTGGACTCCGTTTGATATTCCTTTTCTTCGAAACACTGAAATAGGCAAAAAAACAGCAATTCAGGTCGGGCCTCCGGTTAGTAGGTTAGTCCCAAAAATGATATAAAAGTGTAAAGTAAAGCCCATAAACATCCAAAACGGGTAATATAATAGCATGGAGCAATCAAAAATTATTGATACGTTGGAGACGTATCAAGCATCCCCAAGCTTAATTCCTGCCCTTCCTCGAGTAGGTAAATGATAAAAACAGAATTTTTGATGTGGATTGCTACCTAGCATAATTCTCAATGTAATTTTCTTTATTGTGGCATGAATGTTCAGATCCAAATGATTCAAAATAAAAGTTTATATTGACATAAGAAATAGTAATGCTTCAAGCACACTAATCAAAGTAATCATATCTTCTCAAAATAACATGGCTAAAGAAAGTTCATCCCTACAAAATCATATAGTTAGGTCATGCTTCATTTTCGTCACACAAAAATGCTCCCATCTTGCACACCCCCGATGACAAGCCAAGCAATTGTTTCTTACTTAAATAAACTCAAACTTTTTCAACTATCACGCAATACATGAGCGTGAACCATGGATATAACACTATGGGTGGAGTAAAATATTATGATGGAGGTTGTCTGGAGAAGACAAAAAAGGAGAAAGTCTCATATTGACAAGGATAATCAACGGGCTATGGAGATGCCCATCAATTGATGTCAACATGAGGAGTAGGGATTGCCATGCAACGGATACACTAGAGCTATAAATGTATGAAAGCTCAACAAAAGAAACTAGTGGGTGTGCATCCAACTTGCTTTCTCACGAAGACCTAGGGCATTTTGAGGAAGCCCATCGTAGGAATATACAAGCCAAGTTCTAGAATGAAAAATCCCCACTAGTATATGAAAGTGACAACATAAAAGACTTTCTAAATGAAGAACATTGTGCTACTTTGAAGCACAAGTGTGGAAAAGGATAGTAACATTGCCCCCTTTTTTATATTATTTTTTGGGCCTTGCTTTTTTTGTCCTTTCTCTTTTTTAGGGAGGGGGGGGGGGGCAATGCTCTAATAATGATGATCATCACACATCTATTTATTTACAACTCATGAATTACAACTCAAAACTAGAACAAGATATGACTCTATATGAATGCCTCCGGCGGTGTACCGGGATGGGCAATGAATCAAGAGTGACATGTATGAAAAATTATACATGATGGCTTTACCACAAATACGATGTCAACTACATGATCAAGCAAGGCAATATGACAATGCTGATGTGTGTCATGATGATGAACGGAACGGTGGAAAGTTGCATGGCAATATATCTCGGAATGGCCATGGAAATGCCATAATAGGTAGGTATGGTGGTTGTTTTGAGGAAGATATAAGGAGGTTTATGTGTGATAGAGCATATCGTATCACGGGGTTTGGATGCACCGGCGAAATTTGCACCAACTCTCAAGGTGAGAAAGGGCACTGCACGGTACCGAAGAGGCTAGCAATGATGGAAGGGTGAGAGTGCGTATTCCATGGACTCAACATTAGTCATAAAGAACTCATATACTTATTGCAAAAATCTACAAGTCATCAAAAACCAAGCACTACGTGCATGATCCTAGGGGGATAGATTGGTAGGAAAAGACCATCGCTCTTCTCTGACCGCCACTCATAAGGATGACAATCTAAGAACACCTCATGTTTCAAATTTGTTACACAACTTTGACCATACGTGCATGCTACGTGACTTGCCAACTTCAACACAATTCTTTAAATTCATAATCATCCAACTACCATTACTCTAATATCACCACCTCCATATCTCAAAACAATTATCAAGTATCAAATTGATCATAGCATCCAATTCACATCCTATAGTAGTTTTTATTATACCCAACTTGGATGCCCATCATTCTAGGACCAGTTTTATAACCATAGCAAATACCATGCTGTTCTAAAAGACTCTCAAAGTAATATAAGTGAAGCACGAGAAATTAACAATTTCTTCAAAATTAAGCCACCGCTGTGCTCTAAAAGATATAAATGAAGTGCTAGAGCAAAAACTATCTAGCTCAAAAGATATAAGTGAAGCACATAGAGTATTCTAATAAATTCTAATCAAGTGGATTTCTCCCAAAAGGTGTGTACATCAAAGATGATCGTGGTAAACTAGAAATCAATCACTAATATCATACAAGACGCTCCAAGCAAAACACATATCATGTGGCGAATAAAAATATAGCTCCAAGTAAAGTTACCGATAGACGAAGACGAAAGAGGGGATGCCTTCCGGGGCATCCCCAAGCTTAGGCTTTTGGTTATCTTTGAATATCTTGGGGTGCCATGGGCATCCCCAAGCTTAGGCTCTTGCCACTCCTTATTCCATAGTCCATCAAATCTTTACCCAAATTTTGAAAACTTCACAACACAAAACTCAACAAGAAATCTCATAAGCTCTATTAGTGCAAGAAAGAAAAACCACCACATAAGGTACTGTAGTGAACTCATTCTTTATTTATATTGGTGTTAAACCTACTGTATTCAAACTTCTCTATGGTTCATACCACTTAATACTAGCCATAGATGCATCAAAATAAGCAAACAACACACGAAAAACAGAATCTGTCAAAAACAGAACAGTCTGTAGAAATCTGTAACTCTCGAATACTTATGGAACTCTAAATATTCTACTAAAATGGGAAGTCCTGGGAAATTTGTCTATTGATCTACAGAAAAAAGAATCAACGCAAAAGCACGTTTATGTGAATTACTAACATTATTTTCATGCGCACAAAGTTTCTATTTTTCAGCAGAATCAAATTAACTATCACCGTATGTTATCCTATAGGTTCTACTTGGCAGAAACACTAATTAAACATAAAAACACATCTTAACAGATGATAGATGAAAAATTTATTTCTAAATAGAAGCAAAAAAAACAAAAAAAACTAAAATAAAATTGGGTTGCCTCCCAACTAGCACTATCGTTTAATGCCCCTAGCTAGGCATAAAAGCGAGGATAGATCTAGGTAGTGCCATCTTCGGCACTTAATTCGTAAGTAGCTCGCATGATAGATTCATAAGGTAATTTAACTTTCTTTCTTGGAAAGTCTTCCATGCCTTTCCTTAATGGAAATTGGAATCTAATATTCCCTTCCTTCATATCAATAATCGCACCAATCGTTCTAAGGAACGGTCTACCAAGAATAATAGGACATGAAAGATTGCAATCTATGTCAAGAACGATAAAATCTACGGCCACATAGTTCCTATTTGCATCAATAATAACATCATTGATTCTTCACATAGGATTCTTAATGGTAGAATCCGCAAGGTGCAAATTTAGAGAGCAATCATCAAGATCATGGAAACCTAGAATATCACATAAGGTTTTCGGAATCGTGGAAACACTAGCACCCAAATCACATAAAGCATAACACTCATGATCTTTAACTTTAATCTTTATAGTAGGTTCCCACTCATCATAAATTTTTCTATGTATAGAAACTTCCAAATTAAGTTTTTCGTCATAAGATTGCGTCAAGGCATCAGCAATATGTTTGGTAAAAGCTTTATATTGACTATAAGCATGAGGAGAATTCAACAAGGGTTGCAACAAGGAAATACAATCTACTAAAGAACAATTATCATAATTAAATTCCTTGAAATCCAAGATAGTGGGTTCAATGCTATTTAAAGTCTTGACCTCTCCAATCCCACTTTTACCAAATTTAGCATCAAGATCTAAAAACTCCGAATCATTGGGACACCTTTGAACTAAAGTTGACTCATCTCCAGTCCCATAATTATTAAGATTCATATTGCAAAACAAAGATTTAATAGGGGACACATCAATAACTTTTAGATCTTCATCATTATTTTCATGGAAACTAGAAGAACACGGTTTTACAAAGCAATCTTTCTTAGCACGCAATTTAGCAGTTCTTTCTTTGCACTCATCAATGGAAATTCTCATAGCTTTGAGAGACTCATTGATATCATGCTTAGGAGAAGTAGATCTAAGTTTCAAAGAATCAACATTAAGCAAAAATCTATCAATGTTTCTTGCCAAATCATCAACATTAAGCAATTTTTCTTCAAGCAAAGCATTAAAATTCTTTTGAGAGATCATAAATTCTTTAACACTATTCTCAAAATCAGAGGGAATCTTATTAAAATTACCATAAGAATTAGTGTAGGAATTTCCATAATTATTAGAGGAATTACTAGGGAACGGTCTAGGATTAAAGTTTCCTCTATAAGCATTGTTACCAAAATTATTCCTACCAACAAAATTCACATCCATAGATTCATTATTATTCTCAATAAAAGTAGACAAAGGAATATCATTGGGATCAATATAAGCACTCCTAGTAGCAAACAATTTCATAAGTTCATCCATCTTTCCACTCAAAACACTAATTTCTTCTATAGCATGCACTTTTTTACTAGTAGATCTTTCGGTGTGCCATTGAGAATAATTAGCCATAATGTTATCAAGGAGTTTAGTAGCTTCTCCTAAGGTGATTTCCATAAACGCGCCTCCCACGGCCGAATCTAAAAAATTTCTAGAAGCAAAATTCAATCCGGCATAAAAAATTGTATGATCAATCATAATTCAAACCATGAGTAGGGCAATTGCGAATCATCAATTTCATTCTTTCCCAAGATTGGGCAACATGCTCATGATCAAGTTGTTTAAAATTCATAATATCGTTCCTGAGAGAGATGATCTTAGCCTGAGGAAAATACTTAGAGATAAAAGCATCTTTGGACTTATTCCATGAATCAATACTATTCTTAGGCAAAGACGAAAGCCAAACTTTAGCACGAGCTCTAAGTGAAAATGGAAATAACTTCAATTTAACAATATCATTCTCCATATCTTTCTTCTTTTGCATCTGACACAAATCAACAATGTTGTTCAGATGGGTAGCGGCATCTTCACTAGGAAGGCCGGAGAATTGATCTTTCATAACAAGATTCAGCAAAGCAGCATTGATTTCACAAGACTCAACATCATTAATAGGAGCAATCATAGTACTAAGGGAATCATTATTATTGGTATTGGAAAAGTCACATAATTTGGTATTATGTTGCGCCATCGCGACAAGCAATCCAACACACAAGCAAACAAAAAGGCAAGAGAAAGAGAGAGGAGATTGGGAAAGAGAGGGCGTATAAAACGGCAAGGGTGAAGTGGGGGAGAGGAAAATGAGAGGCAAATGGCAAATAATGTAAGTGCAAGGGTGATGAGTTTGTGATAAGTACTTGGTATGTCTTGACTTGAGAGAAGACCTCACCGGCAACGGCGCCACAAATCCTTATTGCTATGTCTTGAGCTTGCATTGGTTTTCCTTGAAGAGAAAAGGGTGATGCAGCAATAGTAGCGTAAGTATTTCCCTCAATTTTTGAGAACCAAGGTATCAATCCAGTAGGAGGCTCCTCAAAAGTCCCACGCACCTACACAAACAAAATAGAACTCGCAACCAACACAATAAAGGGGTTGTCAATCCCTTCAAGGCCACTTGCGAAAGTGAGATCTGATAGAGATAATATGATAAGATAAATATATTTTTGGTATTTTATAATATAGATAGGAAAAGTAAAGATGCAAATAAAAGTAGATTGAAAGCTTATATGATAAGAGATAGACCCGGGGCCATAGGTTTCACTAGTGGCTTCTCTCAAGATAGCATAAGTATTACGGTGGGTGAACAAATTACTGTCGAGCATTTGATAGAAAAGCGAATAATTATGAGATTATCTAGGCATGATCATGTATATAGGCATCACGTCCGTGACGAGTAGACCGACTCCTGCCTGCATCTACTACTATACTCCGCACATTGACCGCTATCTAGCATGCATCTAGAGTATTAAGTTCATAAAAAATAGAGTAACGCATTAAGAAAGATGACATGATGTAGAGGGATAAACTCATGCAATATGATATAAACCCCATCTTTTTATCCTCGATGGCAACAATACAATACGTGCCTTGCTGCCCCTGCTGTCACTATGAAAGGACACCACAAGATTGAACCCAAAGCTAAGCACTTCTCCCATTGCAAGAAAGATCAATCTAGTAGGCCAAACCAAACTGATAATTCGAAGAGACTTGCAGAGATAACTTAATCACACATAAATGAATTCAGAGGAGATTCAAATATTTCTCATAGATAAACTTGATCATAAACCAACAACTCATCGGATCTCGATAAACACATTGTAAAAAGAGTTACATTGAATAGATCTCCAAGAAGATCGAGGAGAACTTTGTATTGAGATTCAAAGAGAGAGAACAAGCCATCTAGCTAATAACTATGGACCCGAAGGTCTGTGGTAAAGTACTCACAACTCATCGGAGAGGCCCTCCATGGTCGATTCCCCTGCCGCCAGAGCGCCGGCGAAGGCTCCAAGATGGGATCTCACGGATACAGAAGGTTACGGCGGTGGAAATAGTTTTTCGTGGTCGCTCCTAATGTTTTTAGGGTACATGGGTATATGTAGGAGGAAGAAGTAGGTCGGTGGACGCCTGAGGGGCCTACGAGGGTGGGGGCGCGCCCACCTGTAGGGGGCGCGCTGGGCACCCTCGTGGCCGCCTCCCTTGTTTCTTGACTTCCACTCCAAGTCCTATGGATCACGTTTGTTCCAAAAATCACGCTCAAAGGTTTCATTCCGTTTGGACTTCCTTTGATATTCCTTTTCTTCGAAACACTGAAATAGGCAAAATAATAGCAATCCGGGCTGTGCCTCCGTTTAGTAGCTTTGTCCCAAAAACGATATAAAAGTGTGAAGTAAAACCCATAAACATCCTAAACGGGTAATATAATAGCATGGAACGATCAAAAATTATAGATACGTTGGAGACGTATCACAATGGAACGATGACGAGGTGGAACTCCATAGCACAGGGACACCGACGTGGACACGATCTAGCCGCTGGGAGCTCTCCAATCCAATACGACTTGCTTGAAGTCTGGACTGACACGCAAGGTTAGTATATTGAATGTACTTGCAAGCTCACAACAAACTTAAGCATCATGGCAAACAATATCATGACAACTATTTAGGTTAATGCAATGCAAATCATACTACTGATGTGGTGAAACCAACTTGTGCATCGAGTCCCTCGGACTCGCTTACCAGACGGGTTAGCTCGTAAACTACAAGAAATATGTCAACTAGTGACCTTCTGTCAGTGACCCTGGAAGAATTGGTCATAGATCTATGACCATTTTAGACCAATTGGTCATACGCTGTTCGGGGGGCTCCAAACCCTAAACCATTGCGACCATTTTGGTCAGAAAGGTCGTAATTTCCTTACACGAAATGGTCATAAAGCAAACAGTGATATTCCGCTGCCTTATTTCTAGTTGTTAACGACCAATATAGATGGTCATAGCCTTGTAGATTGTGGTAGGTTGTGATGACTAGGCGCCATCTCATCGGTTTTGCCTATGTGTCATGTCCATGTGGCAGCTTTTGCCCTAGGTTGTGAAGCAACCTATATTTCTGTTATTCCAAAAATTCCCAAAAAATTCTCATAATTTTTTTGGATCATATCTTCATCAAATATGTCAAAAACATCCCTCGCCTAGTTCAAAAATAATTCGAAAATATTCATTTTCCTATTCTGTTCAAAGCAGCACTTAGTGAAGGAAGTACCACTTTGGCATGTCCAAATGGTATCCATTTCCTACAGTGTTTCCTATGCCCAAATAACCATCCTCCACCAAATGCCAGCTCAATCCATTCACTATTTTGAGCCCAGCTTCAACATTCGTATTTATGTCTAGTGTGGTACTTTGCAAAGCAAGTACCACCTACGCTCCTCCTTTTGAGCTGAAAATGTGTGAAGACTGTCTTCTTAGTAATTGGTCATCCTCAGCCAAAACTCACGCCCATTAGCCATGTGCATTTCTCGTACCGCAAATCAAACACTTGGCTGCTTATTCATGTTTGAGCATCGATCGATCTCCTCGTGAGAATCTTATGTTGTGATTTTCTTCCTAGCACCTACCTGGGGAGTGCCCAACCCACTAGACATGCCTAGGCCACCTAGAACACATGGGAACGCCACGGTCATGCGGTGACCACATGGCGGGCATGCGAGTTTACGCGCTCTAGAGTTGGGGCCCTCGGCCACCGTCCAAACCTCGACGTATCGCCACCAAACCATGTACTTATGATTAAATAGGTACTTATGTGACTAGAAATGATTTTTATAAAAAATAAATAGCAAACTATGATGTTGCTGCAGTTCAAATTTGACCCGCTTCTTGCTGAATCGACGGGAATTTGTCTTTTTCACCAGAGGTGGATCAAAACTTTTGACCCCCAACCATTTTGTAAATTGTGCATTAAATATGGCCTAGTATTTTAGAAAATTGATTTGGTCCAATTTGGCAACAAATATATGGTAGGTCCTTCACACAAAAAACTCATTTCAGGCACTCGGAAAATGGAAAATGAATTTTCCGTGTAAAGAAAATGAAAACTCCCTTAGGCAACATTGTTTGGAATTCCAAGATGCACCCTTCTGCACAATATGAGATCATTTGAACAAACTATGCCATGAATGTGGCCATAAGATTGATCATTTGGCTTGAAAGCCATGAATCTTCACGCATGATAGCTCATTTTTTAGAACACTTTTTTAAAATAATAGCCATATTACAAGTTTCTTATTTTTCCTGGAAACTTGGTCACATATAATGACACAATGCGGAGGTTTTCCAATTTTTTTGATTTTTTTGAATTTTTTATGCCCGTTTCAAAATGCGGTCAAAACTGCGGGAATGACCGTTCCTAGCTAGTGGTTGAATCTTGGAAAAAATTTGTGTTTCCGCGATTAAATAGATACTTATGTACCTAGAAATGATTTTTGTAAAAAATAAAGAGCAAACTATGAGGCAGCTGTAGTTCAAATTTGACCCGCTTCCAACTGAATCGGCGGGAATTTGTCTTTTTCACCAGAGGTAGATCAAAACTTTTGACACCCAACCATTTTGTCAATTGTGCACTAAATATGGCCTAGTATTTTATAAAATTGACTTGGTCCAATTTTGCAACAAATATTTGGTAGGTCCTTCACAAAAAAAACCTCATTTGGGGCACTCGGAAAATGGAAAATGAATTTTCCGTGCAAAGAAAATGAATACTCCCTTAGGCAACATTGTTTGGAATTCCAAGATGCACCCTTATGCACAATATGAGATCATTTGAACAAACTATGCCATGAATGTGGCCATAAGATTGAGCATTTGGGTTGAAAGCCATGCATCTTCACACTTGATAGCTCATTTCTGAGAACACTTTTTTAAAATAATTATCGTATTACAAGTTTATTATTTTTACTGGTAACTTGGCCACATATAATGACATAATGCGAAGGTTTTCCAATTTTTTGATTTTTTTTGAATTTTTTATGCCCGTTTCAAATGCGGTCAAAACGGCGGGAATGACCGTTCCTAGCTAGTGGTTGAATCTTGGAAAACTTTTTGTGTTTCTGCGATTAAATAGATACTTATGTACCTAGAAATGATTTTTGAAAAAAAATAAAGAGCAAACTATGAGGCCGCTGCAGGTCAAATTTGACCCGCTTCCAACTGAGTCGGCGGGAATTTGTCTTTTTACCAAAGGTAGATCAAAACTTTTGACACCCAACCATTTTGTCAATTGTGCATTAAATATGGCCTTGTATTTTATAAAATTGACTTGGTCCAATTTTGCAACAAATATTTGGTAGGTCCTTCACAAAAAAAAACCTCATTTTGGGCACTCGGAAAATGGAAAATGAATTTTCCGTGCAAAGAAAATGAATACTCCCTTAGGCAACATTGTTTGGAATTCCAAGATGCACCCTTATGCACAATATGAGATCATTTAAATAGACTATGCCATGAATGTGGCCATAAGTTTGAGCATTTGGGTTGCAAGCCATGCATCTTCACACTTGATAGCTCGTTTCTGAGATCACTTTTTTAAAATAATTGTCGCATTACGAGTTTATTATTTTTTATGGTAACTTGGCCACATATATTGACATAATGCGAAGGTTTTCCAATTTTTTGATTTGTTTTTGAATTATTTATGCCCGTTTCAAAATACGGTCAAGATGGCGGGAATGACCGTTCCTAGCTAGTGGTTGAATCTTGGAAAACTTTTTATGTTTCTGTGATTAAATAGATACTTATGTACCTAGAAATGATTTTTGTAAAAAATAAAGAGCAAACTATGAGGCAGGTGCAGTTCAAATTTGACCCGCTTCCAACTGAATCGGCGGGAATTTGTCTTTTTCACCAGAGGTAGATCAAAACTTTTGACACCCAACCATTTTGTCAATTGTGCATTAAATATGGCCTAGTATTTTATAAAATTGATTTGGTCCAATTTTGCAACAAATATTTGGTAGGTCCTTCACAAAAAAACCTCATTTGGGGCACTCGGAAAATGAAAAATGAATTTTCCGTGCAAAGAAAATGAAAACTCCCTTAGGCAACATTGTTTGGAATTCCAAGATGCACCCTTACGCACAATATGAGATAATTTGAACAGACTATGCCATGAATGTGGCCATAAGATTGAGCATTTGGGTTGAAAGCCATGCATCTTCACACTTGATAGCTCGTTTCTGAGAACATTTTTTTAAAATATTTGCCGTATTACAAGTTTATAATTTTTTCTGGTAACTTGGCCACATATAACGACACAATGCGAAGGTTTTGCAGTTTTTTGATTTTTTTTGAATTTTTTATGCCCGTTTCAAAATGCGGTCAAAACGGCGGGAATGTCCATTCCTAGCTAGTGGTTGAATCTTGGAAAACCTTTTGCGTTTCTATGATTAAATAGATACTTATGTACCTATAAATGATTTTTGGAAAAAATAAAGAGCAAACTACGATGCAACCGCAGTTCAAATTGACCCACTTCCAGCTGAATCGGCGGAGATTTGTCTTTTTTACTAGAGCTGGATCAAAACTTTTTACACCCAACCATTGGTCAATTGTGCATTAAATATGTCCTAGTATTTAATAAAATTGATTTAGTAAAATTTTGAAACAAATATTTGGTAGGTCCTTCCCAAAAAAACTCATTTTGAACATTCAAAAAATGGAAAATGTTTTTTTTGCCAAAAAACTCATTTCTCATGACATATTTTTAAAGATATTTATCTTATTTCATGTTTGTTACTTTTCCTGGAAACTTATTCACATTTGGTAACACCATGAGAAGGTTTTTCATTTTATTTTTGAATTTTCTCAGGTCATAAAATAGCTGATATGATTTTAACACGCTATTTTTAGTCAACTACGACCAATTTAACTGGTCATAACGTGGTACTGCATTCTGATTGGTTCGTGGACGTCTCACACGGATCGTGCATGGAACACCGTCGGATGCTCGCGGATCCAACGGTAGTCCTCGGCCCACCACACCAACCCCAAGCCCACCTAAGCCGAAATCGTAGCTCTACTCGTGGACGTTTTCTATCCACCCCCCGCCTCCTTTCTTTCTCTGCCTCCTTTCTTTCTCTGCCACTCGCTCCCTCACGCACCCACAATCCCTCCCCCAAAACCCTTGCTGATGCCACCTACGCCTCCTGTTCCGGCGTGTTCCGGCGGGCCTCGCCGGCGCGCAGCCCAGATCCTAGCTCCCGTGCCTCCGCTCTTCCCTCCCGTCCGGCCAGATCTGCCTCTCGCGTTCCCGGTAGCTCATCCCCAACCCCTTCCCATGGCTAGGATTTCAAGGGTGGCGTTCCCACCAATTCCGGCGCGGCGGCGGCGACTGTGCTCCTCCCTCTTCGACGCCCACCAACCTAGCTGCATGGCACGGCCATGCCCATGGCGGCGACCAGATCCACCCCCTCCCTTATCTCCTCGCTGCTGCCACCTCCTCCCCGTCCTGCAGCGTCGAGTCCCGCCACCACCTCCTTCCTTGATGCGTCCCGCAGCAATGCCCATCGCGTCCCGCAAATGTCATCCCTCTCCCTCAATCCCCATCGCGTTCCCCAATCCCCACCCCCAACCAAAATCTTCCCCATCTCCCCCGGCCGATTCTCCTCCCCTCCGCATCCCCTTCCCCACCCCTGCTCCCAGATCATGCCGCGCTCCACCCCTGACCGCCGCGGGAACCCCACCTCGCAACCGACAAGGCCTGAGCCACCGGGGGCCCAGCCAAGATGGTGCTCGCGTAGCTGGGCGGGAGCATCTCCCGCGCGCTCGCGCAGATGAGCAACGCCACGGTCGACGAGAAGGTGCTCGGGGAGTGCCTCAACGAGATGCCCCGCGCACTCCTGCAGTCCTACGTCTGGTGATAGGTAATGCTATCTTCTCCTCGCCCTCGCCCTCGCTCTCTTTGTCCCCTCCCTCTCTCATAGGCAGGCGCGAGGTTCTTCCCCACTTCGACCGCTGGCGAGGCCGCGAGCCGTCGTCTCCTCTGTATGACGCCCTAGCGACCGGAGGAGAGGGGGATCTCCGGCTTGCTGCAGGCATTGTAGGTAGGTAGGTTTCGTGATAGGATTCTCTGGGCGCCACGACGGCGGTGCCGCAGTGTGGTGTGCCCGCCTCGGCCCTGTTCCCCAATCCCTCCAAGCTTCCGGTGGCGGAGCCGGGGCCGTCGTGTTCTCGATGGTCAGGTTTGGCCGGCAAGATGTAGAGGTGGCGGCGGTGCGTGTTGTACTCTGGTCCGCTTCGGGCACCTCCGGATGGATAAAGAGTCCCTGTTGCTGTTAGCAGGCAGATTCATGTTGCTGGGAACCTCTCAATTGTGTTGATGCATGTTTTGCTCTGCTGCTTAGGGTGGATGCATGCTTGTTGATTGTCCGAGACTGCTTTTGGTTCTACTTCTCTTTGGTGAAGCCCGCGAGTTTCTCAACTGGGATTATGTAGGATTATGTTATGTTATGTCCCCCAACTTATGTGTGTTCTGTTGTCTCTATATTAATAATGTCGTCGTTACCGTTTCCTTTGCAGGGCCAAGTTTCAAAAGCAGACTTGATCGAGATGGTAGTAGCTGCCGACATTGCCTATTCACTAGAGTTCCCTTTTCTCTCTAATGACGCTCTTAAAAAATTACCAAATTTACTATGATATTATAGGCCTCGCAGAACACCGGGTCGGGATTGTCAACTTCTTTGGGCAGTCTATTTGATTCTGATGTTGAAGAAAACAGTGCCCCTTCAGTGCCCACCATAGAAGCTGGCCGAGATACGGAGGTGATATCCTCATACCCACTGTTATTGTCGTATGTTATTCGTTTTGAGGTTGTCTGTCGAAAACTTCTGAATGTTCCTAACTTCTGCAGGAGCTAGATTCTTTCTCAAAAAAGAGGTCCTATTTACTGAGCAAAATGAACTTCTCGAAGCAAGAAGTCGATTTGGCAGTCAATGAGTTAGGTATGTGATTCTTTATTGACATGTAAAAGTAGTAACCACTTGCTTTCTTCTCAACATATGTTTAATTTCTTTTCAGGTGAGTGTGCATCAATTGATCAGCTTGTGGACTGGATTGTGACCGCTCAAGAAGCTACAACTGAGGTTTATTTTTCCTGATCCCTTTTGTTGCTCTTTAGTGGATGTTGCTTCATCCACTGAATCTTGATCTCGTGTTGACATGATCTAGAGTTAGAGCTAGAACATTCGCTCACACTTGACTTGGGTGTTCCAGTCTGTAATTCTGAACATGAATCACAAGAACAGTCTTAGAAAAATCATAAAACTGCTAAAAATAAGCACAAGTGAAAGTACTACTCAAACATATCTGCTGGTTGTGCTTGTGGGTTCAACGTTTCTGCTGGCTCCATCCTTTGTTCTTACACTGCAATCTGTACTAAAAACAAACAAAAATGAAAAGTACTATTGAAACCTACCAGAGAACTGATCCGGTTGAAATGCCGATCAATGATCAAGCTCTCCACAGAATAATTCTCCAAGCATGTTGTTGATGGGCGATAACTGTAGTATGAACTTCAGGAAGGATTGCTAAATTTATCATGATTGTTGTTTATGTTTACATTTTTTCTAACTTTTAACACCTAGTATATGTTAGACTAAGTCATATGCAAATGCGAGCAACCTCGGGCCTGATACATGTAAAACGGTTCTGGCATTCTCATCTCTGAGCATATTCTGTAACTGTAGCCCGCAAGGGGATTGAGCATATATGCATTTTAGAAATACTACTGTTTTTAGTTGACAGACTCAAATAATGCAGCATGCATTGTCCTTTTCCCTACACAAATAATGCAGTATGAGATGTGTGACCACATCATGTAATTATGCGCTGATGCAAGTTGTTTTTGGCTGTAATTTAAAGGAGTTGCTCATGTCGGTAGCCTTGACATGTAGGATATCTATAGTTTCTGTTGCTCATGCTCATCCGCAAGCTTTTGGATTTATTGTTAGTCAGATTTCTGTTTTACTTCTGTTTGGTTCTAGGATCTGTGGTTCGTGAGGAGAATTAAAAGCATTTGCGCTTGCATTCTCTGTTATATGTATCCAGCCATACCATCTTTTCGTTCTATGCACAGTTTATTGCATCTAACTAGTGCCTGTAGCTTGATTTGCTTGAATTTCTCATTATCTGATTTAACCCATCGAGTTTGTATCTATAAGTTTGTTTGATATGTTAAGCTTGACAACTACCCTTAGTTCTGTGTTTCTTGTCTTCTAACACTTGTTTACTTTGATCTTGCGGTTTCAGCCATGGGCAAGGGACAAGATTTGCATCGACATCATGGTCATTGGCGATGTTGACCACCACTGGCCATCTGATCTACAAGCTTGGAGGTATTGATAGGCGTGTGATCGAGAGGTTTTAGAAGGAAGCCACTGAGATAAACAAGAGGTCATTGAAGTATGCGTGGGTGCTCGACCAGTTGAAGGCTAACCGTGAGAGGGGTATCAACATTGATATTGCCCTGCAGAAGTTTGAGACCACCAAGTAGTACTACACTGTCATTGATGCCCCTAGACACCTTGATTTCATAATGACTCCACCACTGGTTGTTTCTCCGAGGATGGCTGGACCTATCAGCACGCCCTCCTTGCTTTCACTCTTGGAGTGAAGCAACAAGGTATACTAGCTATTCAAGTTTGGATGCTGATTCTTATGAGTGACCATATGACCTGTGTACCTCATTTGCTATCCATTTGATTCACAATTACTTCGACCAATGTCAATGCTCATTAGTGCATAAACACCACGTGAACATTATCTCATTCTTAAGCCTCGAGTGATATTTCTTCAGGCTAGTGCATTAATAATATGTGTTGCTCCCTTTGTTTCTTATATCCTATAATTCAGAAAAGTATGTACTAATTTGTATATACTTGACGGGAATGTTTAGAACCACTTAGTAAATGTACAGGCTCATTAGTACTATTGAATAGCCTTGTAATTTATGTTGCTTCTGGAGGTGTGGAGTCCCAGTCTTGGTTCCTGGTTCTATTCATGTTGCTTCTGTGGTGTGGAGGTGTGGAGTCCCGGTCTTGGTTCCTGGTTCTATTCAATTTGCTCCATCAACTTTCCTGATGTCCTTCTACATATATATGTTGGTTGTAATATTCTTGAAGAATGCAAGTACTTGATATTCCATTCTGTTCTTGTAGGTGAATGGAACTTGTGTTGTTGGTAGAACTCCGTTGAGGACTTCTACCCATGTTGAAGAGCATGTTCTGTGGTATCCAAGAGCTTTTGTACTGGAAGAGCGGTCTATTTGTAGATCCCAATATTTATGATTGTGTGGATCTGGGTGAAGTTTGAAGTTCCTGGGTATGCAAGATTCAATGGTTAAACTGGTTGATGTGATGTGAATGGGTGTATGGAAATTGGTTGTTGTGATGTGAATGAGTGTATGTAGTTTCACGTGTTCTGTTCTAAATAGCATATTGTAATAAACTTATTTTAGCTGTTATTTAAAGATTTTCATATGCTTTCTCTCTTCTGTCTGTTCGATATATATACTGTGAAAAATCTGACATTTGGGACCCATCTGTAAATTGGAGCTGGGAAAAAAAAGCTGGAAATAAAAAATAAATGGACTACAAAATGTTGTGCGCTAGAAATTAAAAAGGCCAAATTGTAGGCCAAGCCCATGTAGCTAACCGAAATTAACATAAAATACATATATTAAAAGGGCTTGCCTGAAAAATAATACATGGGCCGAATTACTGGGTCAAACCCATGTAGCTAATAAAAGCACAGGAAAACAATACATTAAAAAGGCCGAATTGTTGGGCTAGGCCCATGTAGAAAATTGAATTGGACCGGGATGATTCTTGTGCCACATCAGATTGCCACGTCGGATGCCTACATGGCCCGGGGAGGCTGGTAATGACCAAAAAAAACAGTTGGCATATTTCGGTCGTAAACGTCTACGACCTTCTCACAGAGAAGGTCGTTAATTTCAGTTTACGACCACCAGCTTTTGACCTTCTGTTTTTGGTCACAAAAAGGTCGCAAATGAAAAACAATGACCTTTCAGTGACCAATAGTCAAGGTCACAAGTTGACATATTTCTTGTAATGGTAACCGAATGGTGATCATACTCGGATCACAACTGAAGCCAACACTCACGATCATCTCATGATCCCACAGATCATCACAAAACCAGTGCCAGCAATAAATCTTTAGTGTGCAAGATTTCTTATAAATGTTGATCCATGGTGTGACTTACTCACGAGTTGCGTCCGTAACCGAGGACGCGGCTATCGATAGATTGAATACACTCTGCAGAGGTAGTGCACTTTACCCACACCTCGGAATCCTTGGCCTCGGCATCTTATTCGGGTGGACAAAAGGTATTCCGACGAAACCTTCCGTTGCCATGACACTCTCCCGGCCACTCCGACCAACTCCCCTCTGGGCTAAGTCATGGGTGGCCCCGTGCCTACCAAAGGCATCAACGGCCACCGTCGTGGCACTACTAGGAAAAGGGCTATAGATGAAATGGACACTAATGGCGCACTAGACATGTGGTGCGCCACTACTATATACTAATGACGCACCATATGTTGGTGCACCATTAGTGTCCAAATACTAATGGCACACCACATCCACGGTGCGCCATTAGTAACAATTTTTTTTTCAAAACTACTAATGGCGCACCAGGGGATAGTGCGCCATTACTAGTTAAACTAGTAATGGCGCACCACATCCATGGTGCGCCATTAGTAAAAAAAATCAATTTTTTTTCAAAACTAGCAATGGCGCACCAGGGGATAGTGCGCCATTACTAGTTTTAACTAGTAATGGCGCACCACATCCACGGTGCGCCACTAGTAAACTTTTTTCAAATTTTTCATTTTTTTTTATTTTTTTTCAAAACTATTAATGGCGCACGGTGGGAGTGGTGCGCCATTACTAGTTGAACTAGTAATGGCGCACCACTCCCACGGTGCGCCATTACTAACTTGGCCCAAAAATTCCACCGAATGCACCCCCTCCCCCAAGTGGACCGCCTTTTCAGTTTTAAAAAAATAAAAGAAAATGATGAAAATGTCAAAAAAATAAAAGAAAATAAGTTTTCCATGTGATATGTGGTCTAGTTGTTGGGAAAATTTACAAATATGAATTTCGACTTTATTTGCAAAATCTCTCTGGAATTTGTAAAATGGGCATAACTTTTGCATACGAACTCGGATTAAAAAAAATTCTATATGAAAAATCATCTACTCGAAAAGTTACATCCGAATTTAATGGGGGGAATCCCGTTAAACATTTTAAAAATCCTCAAAAATCTAACAGAAAAAAAGTTACGGGGCTTTTAAGATCTGGAGGCAAAAAAACTCAAAAAAATTCAAACTTACTAGTGGCGCGCCGTTTGCTAGGTGCGCCACTAGTAACAGAAAAAAAATGAGTTTCGATTTTTTTTCGGGATTTTGTTTTTCAAAATATGATACGTAATATGAACTGAAGTTTGAAATATTTTTTCAAAATTTCATCACACTCATGAACATGAACAAAGTCCTAAACATCAACAAGGTTTAATACGATTGATATGCTACATATATCAACAAGTGCCTGTGAAGTGAGCTGGTGCTGGGGTTGAATAGAACTCTGAAGTTAAGCGTGCTTGGGCTGGAGTAGTGTGAGGATGGGTGACCTTTCGAGAAGTTTTAGTATCTCGTATACTAATGGCGCACCAGTGGTGCGCCATTAGTAAAAATACTAGTGGCGTGGTACTAATGGCGCACCAGTAGTGCGCCATTAGTAGGCCTTTTAATAGTAGTGTGGAAAAAACGGTCCCAAACGGGGACAAGGTACCATAAAAACAAACGGGCACACAAGGTTATGTGTGCTTACCGGTCCAGGGTACATCACGCCCATAACCTTCCTTCGTTGGAGGCACCGGCAAGAGGCATGACAACAGACCGAATCAAGACCTCCCCATAAAGGTAAATGTGGCCGCACTGAGGAAAAAACCAATTCAATGGCACCATGACTTGATTAACATTATATTCAAGTCGGATTATTATCAGGTTTAACTTGAAAATAAAAATCACCCAAGTCATCAGATGCCATGATCATGCAACTATTCGACATTCAAAGCATACCACTCACATGAACGGATCAACATAATCAAAATGATTTTCTTGCACTACTCATCATCAAACCTTACTGATTCTACTCCATTGGTTGTTATCATGCATCATTTTAATTACCTCATAATTTATAAGAAAATCCATTTATCACAAAGAAACTACCATTATTCATAAAAGCATATTCACCAGTTAAAATTTTATTCTACCGACCAAACTAGTTCATGCATTCAACCAGTAACTTAACAAAGCATTTCAAGCATGACAAAGTAACTAGCATTAAACAATATTTATTTAACTAATTTAAAAGCATGAAAAATAACTCATATTCAAGTAGGAAAAATCATAGATATTGAAATAACACCATCCAAATGTTGGTGTGGCTTGCCTTAGTGCAGAGGAGGTTCACACTCCTCCTGGGTATCTTCAAGACAAGTCTCTCCCTCTGAAAATATTGAAAAACCACAAAACAAGATATCAAAAACCATTCTGAAAATCACCAGAAATTCTTGACAGCAAGGAAAAATCCAGACTTTGGTGTGCTGCTCTAGCTCTTCAAAACAAACACAATGAAAAACGAATCAAATCATTTGGACTTATAGTTTAAAACTTACCACAGGTCAAAGTTCTGGTCAAAATTTTGAATTATTTTGAATTAAACGGAAAACCAGGGGGTGACATCGATGGTGTAATCATAGAATACGCCTCCACTCATACCGCTTCGGGTGTGAGTGGAGAGGTTGAGAGCGGGCCCCACCGGTCAGCAGAGAGAGGAGGGAGAAAGGAAACAGAGCATGCGGCGCTTCGGCGAAGCCTAAGCCGACGAGGAGCGGTCCTTGGCCGATTCTAGAGGGATAGAAGTGCAGCGGGATCACAGAGCACCTACTTATACCTGGGGCTTGCCGGGGGATGGCCGGAGCTGCTGGCAAACAAGCTTGCGAGCGGCGGTTGCGGTCGGGATTCGCAGGAGAGGAAGAAGATGACGGAGAGGGGCTCCTCCTGGGGCTCCAATGTGTCCAGACGGCACCAGTGGACCTCCAAGGATGTGCCTACGGGGTGGATCTAATTCGAGGGGCTCTAGAGTGAGGTGGAGGGGCTGCGGGGGTCACCGGCGAGCTCGGGTCGGTGACAGCGGACAGAGGCCTGCCTGGCCGGGCTATGGCTAAGCTACGGGGTCGTGGTGGTTGGGTGGTGAGGTTTGAGGCTTCAAAGAGGAGGGAGGGGCTCCATTTATATCCGGAGTAGGAGGGGGGATACGTGGCTCTGCCGGAGTTCTCTAGAAGTCGGCGAGCGACAATGAAGGGCGCCAGTGACGGGTCGAAGAGCTCAGCAATCACGCGGGAGCTGTTGCAGCTTGTGGACGAGCACAGGAAACAAAGGGGGAAGAAGATAAGGGCACAGATCGCACTGTGTCTTTTGGCCGCGACGTGCCCGTGCTTGCTGCGGCATCTCCGGCTTCAGTGAGTGCTCGGGAGGGCTCAAAGGTGATGAGTCGAGGTTGGTGACATCGCAGTAGTCGTCGGCGAGCTCTGGATCAAGCACGCGTCGAACAGAGGCACTGGCGCAATGCAGACTGCATCGAATGCATGCTTGAGCCCATGTCCTCACGCGGTCACCATGCTGGTATGGTCAAGACGACACCCGCACTCGGCCAAACCATGTCTGGGGTGTTGTTCGTGCAGTGTTAGGTCTAGGAAAGTTGATAACTCATTACCAAGCCGACCAGATAGGACTTGAGCTTGATGGCAAGTTTCTGGTCAGAAACTTGGTCGCCAAGTTTGGAAGGCTTCTAGATAGTGATTAGGTCTGATCTCTTGGGGTTAAGCTTTTCTTAGGAGGGTAATGAGGCTCAAGAAAAACCAGCTTCGTTGGATCAAAGAAAACTACACTTGTTGTGCACAGTGCATTTTTAGGCCAAAAGTGAAATGATTTTCAATAGAAAAATATTCCAAAAAGTCATGCAATATTTTTGCTAAAGAAGGTGGTCTGAGGTTCAAAGAATATTTAAGAATTATCTCGGGATTTTTGGAGCAATAAAAATGAGGGTTGATTTGGAGCACTAGTTTCTGAAATGAGTGTCACAAAAGAATGTGAATATTTTTTCTTTTATGAAAAATATTCCTTGGACCATTTTGGGATTTTTTAGAGAAAGAAGGTTGAATGAGAGGTAGATGGGTCACTTGGGTGAAAGGCAAGGGCATGTCCAAGTGCTAAGTCCATTTGAATTGATTCCTAAAACTCAAATCCAAAGCAAGGGCAAATAATGTTCGGAAAAAGAGAGAAGGCAAAATCCAGGTTGTCACAATATAATAGCATATAAAACATCCAAGATTTATAATATAATAGCATGGAACAATAAAAAAAATATATAGATACATTGGAGACGTATCAAAAGCCACCAAAGCCCATCCGGACCCATCAATTTTTGACCTGGCCCTGAAGTTAACGGAATATTCACCTTGAACAACATTCATCACTCATACGTCTCCATCGTATCTATAATTTTTGATTATTCCATACCAATATTATTCAACTTTCATATACTTTTGGCGACTTTTTATACTATTTTTGGGTCTAACATATTGATCCGATGCCCAGTGCTAGTTCATGTTTGTTGCGTGTTTTATGTTTCGCAGAAAACCCATATCAAACGGAGTCCAAACGGGATAAAAACGGACGGAGAATATTTTTGGTATATTTGTGATATTTGGGAAGAAGAATCAACGTGCCCGAGGGGGCCACGAGGCAGGGGGCACGCCCCAGACCTCATGGGCACGTCGTAAGGCGGTTGCTGCTCTTCTTTTGTCGTAAGAAAGCTAATTTTCGGAAGAAAAAAAATCATGGCATAGGTTTCAATCCAATCGGTGTTACGTATCTCCGGACATATAAGAAACAATGAAAGGGCAGAATCAGGGAACACAGAAATAGAGAGAGATAGAGAGACAGATCCAATCTCGGAGGGGCTCTCGCCTGTCCCACGCCATGGAGAACATGGACCAGAGGGAAACCCTTCTCCCATCTAGGGAGAAGGTCGAGGAACAAGAAGAAGAAGGGGCTCTCTCTTCCCCTTGCTTCCGGTGGCGCCGGAACTCTGCCGGGGGCCATCATCATCACCGCAATCTACACCACACCTCGCCATCTTCACCAACATCTCCATCACCTTCCCCCCATCTATATTCAGCGGTCCACTCTCCCGCAACCCGCTGTACCCTCTACTTGAACATGGTGCACTATGCTTCATATTATTATCCAATGATGTGTTGCTATCCTGTGATGTCTGAGTAGATTTTTGTTGTCCTTTCGGTAATTGGTGAATTGCTATGATTGGTTTAATTTTCTTGTGGTTATGTTGCTGACCTATGGTGCTCTCCGTGTCGTGCAAGCGTGAGGGATTCCCGCTGTAGGGTGTTGCAATATGTCATGGTTTGCCTATTGTCTGTGTTTTGCGTGACTGAAACACAAACACGGATAAGTGGGTCATGGCGTATGGGAATAAAGAGGACTTGATACTTTAATGCTATGGTTGGGTTTTCCCTTAGTCATCTTTAGTAGTTGCGGATGCTTGCTAGAGTTCCAATCATAAGTGCATATGATCCAAGAAGAGAAAGTATGTTAGCTTATGCCTCTCCCACATAAAACTTGCCATCAGTCTAGTAATGTAGTCAATTGCTTAGGGACAATTTCTCAACTCCTACCACCACTTTTCCACACTTTCTATACTAACTTAGTTGCTTCTTCATCTAAACAGCCCCTAGTTTACATTTACGTGCTCTTTATTATATTGCAAACCTATCCTTTCACACCTGCAAAGTACTTCTAGTTTCATACTTGTTCTAGGTAAAGCGAACGTCAAGCGTGTGTAGAGTTGTATCGGTGGTTGATAGAACTTGAGGGAATATTTGTTCTACCTTTAGCTCCTCGTTGGGTTCGACAATCTTACTTACCGAAAGAGGCTAAAATTCATCCCCTACACTTGTGGGTTATCAAGACCTTTTTCTGGCGCGTTGCCGGGGAGCAATAGTGTGGGGTGAATATTCTCGTGTGTGCTTGTTTGCTTTATCACTAAGTAATTTTTATTTGTTGTTCTTAGTTGTTCTCTATATTTAGTTATGGATATGGAACATGAAATGCCAAAAAAAATTGGTGCACTTGCTACTCATGGAGATGGGGAACCTCCTAAAACCCTCGATGCTCATTAGGTAAAACAGATTATGTACTACTTTGATAATCCTGAGAAAACCCCATTCAATTATGTTATGGGAGACACGTTGGATCAACGTGAATACTTTAGGGATTATCGCTTGACACAAAAAGGGAAACTATTATGGGATCAAATTTATATGTTGTATTGGTATACTAGGCAACTACGCTTGAGATATGATTATACTTGTTGCTCTAGGATGAAGGCTCCACACCTTCCCTTTTCATGCAAATTTAATCATAATAAAACCTTAGCTTCTTATGCTAATGGCATATATGATTACTATGATGTGGAACAAATAGAAGAATTCATTGCTTTTATGGGTGCTTATGAAATTGAATCTTTGTTCAAAGAGTGTGAAAATCTTGATGATGTTGTTTACAGACGTGAAAATTTTTCTATACTTAAATATTGCTATGAGAATTATGAATTCAATTCCGATATTGATGCATTTATTGAGCAAGTCATACATGTGTTGTTGTAGAAGTGTTCCATGACATTACCAAAATTATCATCACGGAAGTGTCCACTTCCATGACGATAAATCGCGAGTCATAGAAGTGCTTTCGACAAGGGTGACCGACACGTGGCATCCACCGTAACGGGACGCCGTTAACCGCTGTTAACCTATCAGGTCCGATTTTTGGATGTGATAACCCGCTAACAGCCACGACCAATGCTGATTTTCCACGTGTAAAATTCTCATTGGCTGACGGATCCTCGCGTTAGCTCCGCGTTGGCACAGGTGTCACTCATCCAACGGTCGAGATGGGCCTATGATATGTGGACACGTGGATCGGCCCAAAAGTTACTCATAAATTTAAATGGGCCGTCCCAACCGAAGGCCCATAAGATTTAGCAGACTATAAAGGGCCGGCCCAGCTAAAGGCCCAAAAGATTTTGCAGACCATAATGGGTCGGCCCAGCTAAAGGCCCACAAGATTAAGCGGACCATAATGGGTCGGCCCAGCTAAAGGCCCACAAGATTTTGCAGACCATAATGGGCCGGCCCAGCTAAAGGCCCACAAGATTTAGCGGACCACAATGGGCCCACCCAGCTAAAGGCCCATGAGATTTTGTAGACCATACTAGGCCGGCCCAGCTAAAGGCCCAACATTCTCTGTCAAATCGGCCCGTCAACGGCCTGTCCTAAACTTGTCATCATCGCGGCCCATGGTCACTTCTGGCCCGTTAAAAGTCCGCTAAGTAATTGGGCCGAATTACGGCCCGGTGTATTTCCGGCCTGTTAAAGGTCCTGCTTCATTTGGGCCCATTTACAGGCCATCAAAACTTTCGACCCATAAACGACCGTGAAGGATTTGGGTCATATTCGGCCATGTCTGACATTCGGCTTGTTAGAGGCCCACTATAGATTTGGGCCACTTTCGGCCTGTTGTCATTTTTGGCCTGTTAACGTCGGATGAAAACCATGGGCCATATGTGGCCCAACATCATATCGGGCCCATTAACGACCCATATAAAAATGACGATAATCTAGCCTGACCGAAGTTCCGGCCTGTTAAAGTCCCGTGTATTATGTCGGCGCATTTACGGCCCGTCCGAATTTCCGCTTGTCAAAGATCTGCATCGTAAATGGGCCACTATTTCAGCCTGCTAAGACCAGTGGGTTATTTGGCACAATCAGGGGCCAATCTCACTTTCGTTCTATTAAAGGCCCATGTTTTTTATGGGCTCAAGATATCTATACCTGTAAATGGCCTATTTTTACTGAGGGCCCAAATTATGTTTAGGCCTGTTAAAGGCCCACTATGGGCACAGGCCTACCAGAAAAATATGAAAGCTTTTGCCGATTTAGGCCTAGATATTTTTAGTCGGCTACATGCCAATTTCAGCCCGTAATCGTTTTTAGCCCAATTGGAATGGGCCCGATGAATGTTGGAATGTTGGGCTCCTACGAAGCTTTCGGCAGAATACATTACTAAAATAAACCTACACTATACAAAAAATAGCGTCGTACTTACTGCAGCCTATAGCAGCATCATAAATGTTGTATCAAAACAAAATAAATTCCAACCATACAAGAAAAGGCCTGTTGGCATAAAGTTTACAGTCCTTCCACATAAAAGCACCATCAGATGTATAGAAGCACAGATCATTTGACCTGAGTGCTAATGTTTTAGGCTGTTGAGTCTGATGGAGCAGCACGATCTTCACCTTTTTTTTCCACCATTGCTCTTGAACAACGAAGCGAATGTCTAATAGTATGGTTTGAAAACCATTCATATCTTGACGACATTTGTCAACCACTATTCTTGTTTCCGAAACGACGACCATTAGGGATTGGACTTGTGTCTGAAGCACAGATATATCACTCTGTCTAGCAGGAAGATATTGTTCAATAGGCGATTTGGACAAGGTTACCTTGACAACCAACCCAGAATTACGCAGGAAGGTGCTTTTTGCACTATTAGTGGAGAGACACTGACGCACTGCAACAAGAGGTGACATTGTGCCTGTGGTAGCCTCGTCACCTTCAGGTGGTTGTGGTTGTTCAATCATTTGTTCCATAGCTTAGTGTTGAAAGTTTGAACTTGTAGATTAGTGTACCAGATAAGTTACTAATGAGACAAAAACAAACAAAGTAGGTTAAACATTTATACATAACTTATTTTCGTGAACTAATGTAATACATTAGCATGTATTGTAGTGCCAACTGCATAATAAAATCACTTTCGGAACATATGTCCATGTAGCATGCCTATTGTATTGTCTATTCCCTCACATTCATTGACATCTAAGGATAAAGAGACATGGTTTAAAGTAGGATGAACATAGTATGACAACATTCATATCATGAGCAAACAGATATAAAACAAACAGGCTATTTTATCATTGTCTGCGCACGTGAACATAACAACTAGATTACAGATCAAGACCAAAAGAATATCCTTCATCTATTTTAAACCATGTAAGGTGAAATGATACATTAAGACAACTGTGTATAAAAGTGAACAGAGTAACTGACATTGGCTGCAAACCAAGTAGTTAAATGAACACATCATAGTACCAATCAGTTCAAAGGCAGGAGGAGTAAGGACTTACAACAGCGGCTTGAACTGGTGTGCTCATGCCCTTCATCTTGCTAGTGTGGCAATGCTTGAAGATTTTTGCCCTGCATTCGGTTCAGGTTCTTTTAGGTCCGCACGGGCTTTCCTATGTATTTGGAACAAGTCAATATAGATACGATAATATGGCACACAAAAAAGAAGGAAGTAGCAGCTATTTACATGAGCCTCGCAGTGTGCAATATAGGTACGAGATTCTATTGTCTGTTGGAATTTCACTTTAGAACGATTGGTTTTCTTCTTCAAACAGTTAGCCTAGAAGAAGACACACTTGTAAGGCACATACATAAATACAAGTTCAATATGTGGTCTGATCAAATATATATAGCCTACCTGATACTTTGGATAAGACCAGTGTTTAACGAGGGCTGTCCAGTCTTCATCTATAATATATTCCACTTGAGATGTTTGGGCAATTTCATTGTTAGCCTTGCCTTCAAATTGAGATATTCTAAGGTGGTACCGATATTGTCATAGAGCAGACTGACAAACATGAGCACATGCTTGTTTAGTTGGATCATCTTTTGGATCCAACTTGAACCTCATCTGTTGAAAAAAGAATGTGAGTCTTATTAGGAGGAAGCTAGAAATTATGGGACAGAGCAAGACAATATTACTAATTGCGATGAATAACATTACTTACGGATAAATGGTCAAGGAAGGTGTTAAACTAGGTATTGTCTTTCTCATTCCTGTACTGGATCCACGTTGGGAGGATACGTGCATGATACCTAACGGCAACGGCTGCCTCTGATACTAACTTGCTGACTCTGTAGCATCACGTGGCCTTTTTAAACCTGCCTCAAAATAGATCTCCATTCTTCCTCCTTTAGATTTTGTTAATCTGTCAAGCATTATCCCTGATGTATGTTTTCGCTTGCACCGTGGTTCTAGTTCAGCAACGAATATGGAAAGTGTTAGTGTACATCAAACTGTGAGAGTACATATAAAGGAGCATGCAACTGCAACTTGAGTCGGTTAGGTACCGTCTTGGTGTTGATGCTCATGAGGTTCATATGATCTTGCCAAGTCCTGTTGTGTCAACGGTGCTTCAGAAGTAGTGTTAGGTGTGAAGGCATCTTGGGAACTGGCCAGTTCCGGAGCAAACGAACGAGTATCTCGTTGAGATACTGGTACAGTTGAAGCGGACGCTGCAGCTGGTGGAGCAGGTGATATTGTGTTTGTATATTAGCCAGTGGACTTGGACCTTCTACTACACTATAAGTACCAGCAATATCTCGACGGTAGATCCTTTTCCGTTACACCCGACGAGTAACAGCACTCTCTACTATATTATTTTCCTTGCTCTTTTTTGACTTTGCCATGTCAAGTCGTACCCACAACACAAAAGAATAAAATTGCTCTTCAGAACTCATTGATGCATGATACAGACAAGCAATACTTTGATGTAAGACAACCGTATGAGGATGGAATATATAAGAAAAACAGGACGGCATGACATATTCACAGCTATGATGTGCAAACTAAGCAGAAGGATTTTCAAGAAAATAGAAGTAATGCAAGCTAGACACCATATGAAAGATGCAACAGATATTACTCTGCCAAGTTATAAGTGTCTTGTCATAACTGGCAATTCGAAAAATTAAAAGCAATACAACATAGAAATCAATGCAAGATACAACCACTATCAAGCTGCCATGTTAAAAGCGTCCAATCATGTGTGACTGATGCGAGATACACAATAGCAGTACTTTGAAATAAGAACCTGGTATGATAGATAGATGTAGTGTATTCTAGACACACAAAGCCATGTCATATCCACATGTATAAAGTATAAACTCAGCAGGTGCAATTTAATCAAAATAGAAGAAATACAGACTAGACAACATATGCAACATGAAACCAATTATCACACTGTCACCTTAGAGCAAGCACCTGCGATGGTGGAGTACGGGAGATGAACTCATCATGTAGACTTGGGACTTCAACTTCATTAGCAGTAGTAGTGGCAAATCTAGAGAGCAAGCAACTTGGGACTTACTCTTTTCCTTCCTATTTTCTGATATTTCCTTATGAAGTCAAAACCACAAGAAGATGAATAAAATTAGCTCTGCATAACTGGTTGATGCATGATACAGACGAACACTACTTTGATGTAAGGCAAGCGCAGGATAGGAGGATGGAATATATACAAAAAAAGGACAATGTTTCATATTCACACGTACGATATGAGGATGGAATATGTATGAAAAAACAGTAAGCGGAAGGCATTTCAACAAAAATTAAAGAAATGAAAGCTATGCACCATATGAACATGCAACCAATATCACTCTATCAGGTAAAAAGTGTCTCGTCGTAAGTGGCATTTCAAGAAATAGAAGCAGTACAAGCTAGAAGACAATGCAAGATGCAACCTACATCACAGTCCCAAGTTAAATGTGTCTTATGGGTAAGTGATCATTGCAGGTATAAGTTGTAAGCTACGCAGATGCAATTTAACATAATCAGAAGCAATACAAACTAGACATCATACGGAAAACGCAACCACATATAACAGTTCCAAGTAAGAGCAAGCACCTGTGATGGTGGAGTAGGGGAGATGTGCTCATCATGTACACGTATGTTCTAGAATTCGCCACTATGATAATAAAGCACAAGGAGACAACAGATTACATACACTGGGCATCAAAGATCGCCACCAGTGCAAATGAACACGCCGACAAAATAATATACAAAACCAACAACACTTTAATGTCTTTTGTTAAACCGGCCAAACCATAAAATTACGGTACATAATTAGGTCGTCATGCAAATCACTATGTATGACCCGCATCATGGGCCCAGTCATCCTGGTCCGTTAACAGGCCTAAATGTAAACTGGCCCACTAGTAGATTCGGGCCTTTAATAGGCCGAGTAAGCCGCCGACCCTATTTTCGCAAGAAAACTCAATTCGCTTTTAGGAGGCTGAAAAGTAGGTTCGGCTCGAAACGTGCCGAACAGCTCACGGGCTGGCAGCAGGCCAAAATAAACCACAGCCCATGATTGTGCCAATCACATCACGGGCCGTTAACAGGCCAAAATTTTCTCGGTCCTTGTTTGGCCCAATCAGATTATCGGCTGTGAGTAGGCCGGATGCAAACCGGGTCGTAGTTAGACCAAACTATATCACAGGCTTTTAATAGGCTGAAATAAATATAGGGCCGAAATGTTAATTGGGCCTTTAACACACGAAACTAATATCAGGACCAATTACTAAATGGGCCTTTAGCAAGTTGGCCCAAAACCATAACGTCCAGTTTACGGGCCGAATCTGATATGGGCCATAATTTAGCCCAAAGCCTTATAAAGGGCCGGATCTGATCTGTGCCGTAATTTGGCCCAAAACGTGGTAGGCTTTTAACGGGCTGGATCTCATATGGGCCTTTATTAGGCCCAGAACGTCGCAGGCTATTAATGGACCAGATCAAATATGGGCCGACATTTGGCCCAAAACATGGCAGCCTGTTAATGGGCTGTCCCACTAGTGTCCTCAAAATCTGGTGGGCCTTTAGCTGGGCCAGCCCATTATGGTCGGCGAAATCTCATGGGCCTTTAGCTAGGCCGGCCCAATTTGGTCCACAAAATCTTGTGGGCCTTTAGCTGGGCCTGCCCATTATGGTCCGCAAAATCTTGTGGGCCTTTAGTTGGGTCGGCCCATTTAATCTTTATGGGCCAATTTTGGGCGGGTCCACGTGTCAACATATCATAGGCGCATCTCACACATTGGATGAGTGACACCTGTGCCAATACGGAGCCGACACGTGGTTCCGTCGGCCAATGAGAATTTTACACGTGCAAAATCGGCATAGGTCGTGGCTGTTAGCGGGTTATCGGATCAAAAACTGGACCCAATAGCTTATTGGCGTCCCGTTACGGTGGATGACACGTGTCGGTCACCCTTGGCGAAAGCACTTCTGTGACACGTGATTTATCGTCATGGAAGTGGACACTTCCGTGATGATAATTTTGGTAATGTGATGGAACACTTCTACGACAACACATGTATGACTATCTTGATTCTGTCATAAAATCATCATGTATGTACATGCATGACAGAAATTTTTACCTACTGTGACAAACACGTATCATCACGGAAGTGTATTTTTTTGTAGTGAATCAACACTACTAGCAATCAATAGGTACCAATATGAGGTTTTGAGACAAAGATCGGATACAAGAGATGAACTAGGGATTGAGAGGAGATGGTGTTGATGAAGATGTTGATGGAGATTAACCCCCTCTCGATGAGAGAATTGATGGTGATGAGGATGGTGGTGATTTCCCCCTCCCGTAGGGATGTTTCCCCGGCAGAACAGCTCCACTGGAGCCCTAGATTGATCCTGCCTAGGTCCTGCCTCGAGACGGCGACGCTTCGTCCCGAAAGTTTCCTTCTGAGTTTTCCATGGAAAAAGACACCATATATCAGTAGATGGACGACGGGGGCCTGCCAGGGGGCCCACAAGGCAGGGGCGCGCCCTCCACCCTCGTGGATGACTGGTGGCCCCCCTCTGGTGCTTTCTTCGCCCAATATTTTTAATATATTTCAAAATTGATTTCCGTGGAGTTTCAGGACTTTTGGAGTTGTGAAGAATAGGTCTCTAATATTTGCTCCTTTTTCAGTCTAGAATTCCAGCTATCGGCATTCTCCTTCTTCATGTAAACCTTATAAAATAAGAGACAAAAGGCATAAGTATTGTGACATAATAGGTAATAACAGCCCATAATGCAATAAATATTGATATAAAAGCATGATGCAAAATGGACGTATCAAGGCATGTATTACGAATATAGTCATATGTGCTTATGGAAAAGAACTTGCATGCCATCTTTTGTCCTACCCTCCCGTGGCGGCGGGATCCTAATGGAAACTAAGGGATATTAAGGCCTTCTTTTAATAGAGAACATGACCAAAGCATTAGCACTTAGTGAATACATGAACTCCTCAAACTACGGTCATCACGGGGAAGTGTCCCGACTATTGTCACTACGGGCTTGCCGGATCATAACACGTAGTAGGTGACTATAACTTGCAAGATCGGATCAAGAACACAAATATATTCATGAAAACATAAAGGGATGAGATCTGAATTCATGGCACTCGGGTCCTAGTGACAAGCATTAAGCATTGCAAAGTCATAGCAACATCAATGTCAGAACGTAGTGGATACAAGGGATCAAACCCTAACTCAACTAATCTCGATTACATGATAAATCTCATCCAACCCATCACCGTCCAGCAAGTGATGTCACGAACTGGTACTAGAGGTTCAACCTGAACCGGGACTAATGATTCCTGCCTCCCTAGCCATTGGAACCGATACAATGGTCACATTAGTACCGGTCCGTTTACAAACCGAGACTAATGTGGCTCACATAAAGTAATTTTTCTACTAGTGATGCTGCAATGATCAGCATCGCTACTACAAGGTGGGATGTGCGACGCTTCAAGGGTCAACCCTCATTGCTGGAAGCGAGACGTGCAATGCTGCAATGGTCGACGCCATTGCTGCAAGGGTCGATCAATTGTTGTTGCAAGTGCGACGCACAACATTGCAAAGAACGACTACAACTGCTGCAAGACGGGATGCACGATCCTACAAGGTTCGCCAATTGTTGCTATAGGTGGGACGCGAGACATTGCAAATGCCGACACCACTGCTGCAACACATGACGACAACACTTTAAGGTCCGACAACCAATGCTGCAACTGAGACGCATGATGTTGCAAGGGCCGACCACCACTGTAACAAGACAGGACACGTGACACTATAAGAGCTAGCCACCAGTGCTGCAAGTGGGACATGTGACGCTAAGCCGGGTGACACATATGTAATAACTATTGCGATCTCATAAAATATTTGTTGTAACCTTGCATTTTTCTACCGTTTTCCCCTTAGATTCTGCCATGTGTATCTCACTGCAAACTCATATTATTTTTGTTGCTTAAGAATTGGGGGACGCTACGGGTTGGCGGATACTAATCCTAGAAGATTGGCCGCCTAGGCAGTCGTTCGATGGAGTCACGGACAACCATCTGATCCCTCCTCGTGAGCCATTGAGCCTTTACAAGAAACCTTCTGTTGTGTTCAGCGGTTTCCACCAGACTTGTTGCAATCCATGTAATGCGACACTAGCCCACAGACTTCTGTCACAGAAATATCGGACGGTTGGTTGGGATAGATCGTGTGGTTCCCGAGGCGGCTCAAAATTCCCATCTATCATCCGGCTTACGCCTAGTGCGAACCAAGTTAAAATCAGGTCCGTGGACCACCTAGTGATGATTATAAGCACTGAGGCGAGCTGAAGGCATGTCATCGTCATCGCCACCCCCTCATCAGAGCAGGACAAAATTGTTGTAGTAGATAGTTGGAAAGTCGTTGTGCAAAGACTTCATAAGACCAGCACACTAGAGTAGCAACCATCGCCGATGATGAAAATAATAGATCGGAAATATCAAACCTGTAAACACTGCTAATTCATGAGCACCGCAAAGGGAATTTTATTTTCTAGCGGGGAAGGTATGTATACCCGCAAAAAGAAGGAGGTACGTATCGGGTAAAGATCCGGCGTTCAACATGTTTTGGAGACCCGTGAAATCTTTTGCATGTATGAGTGCGATTTAATAAAAGAAGCAATACATGAGAATACACCCGGTGCATGTCAGCCTTTTGTCATTAAAAATAGTAAGACGTGTGCTGATAATAGAGATTTAGTCAATTGAAAATTTCTTACCGTCCCGCGCACTGCTATCTGAGTGAACATATTGCCAGCTGAGTGAAAGTTTGTGGTCCAAGTGAAAGATTGCCATCCGAGTGTAGAAATCTAGTCGTGTGATCCGAGTGAATGACCCTGACCTCCGAGTGGATGAATTTGAATCCGAGTGCTCCGACGAGAACCTGAGCATGTGCTTGAAAGTTTATCAAGATGACCTCGGATGGATAAGTGTTCAATACAAAAGTTGTGTGTGTTGTCAAAACGGTAAACTTTGGTTTTGGATTCATCATGATCTGAGATAGGATACGGCCTGCAAATTCACTACGAGGCTCGGACAGTCCAATCAGCTACATAACAAAGTCCGACGGGAGGTTAAAGATGGCTTCGTAGAGTAGTCAAGATGGCCTTGTTTCGAAAAGTGATCAACTCGAGAGTTGTTCGTCTCGCCGAAATGCACAAATTGGATATTTGGGCAGTCTTGATCAGAGATCATATTCAAGCTCGATGGCCCGCGCAAGGAGCAAGACAGAAGTTTGGGCCAGATTCAGACTAAACCCGAGTTGGACAAGAACTAAGACTTTAGGACGTGAATTGATGTAATTTTCATGTAAGGAAACCTAGATGAATCTTTTACTTGTATGGGAAGGCCATCCGCCTCTTATATATGTTGGGGGTGACGGCCGATTGAACAACACACAATCGAATAAATCAATATACTACTTTTTCATCTACTTATCCCTCCATCGTTTTTCTCTCTCATTCTTCGTGGTTTCCCAAGTTTGAGAGCTGCGAATCCCGAGGCTCTAGGGGCGAGCGAATCAACCTAGGGCAGCCCATAGCCGCTGCACTCCCTGACGGGGTCCCTCCCGGGCATGTGGGGTTTCGGGTCTTCAAAAGCGTCCGGTGACTGTATTGCGTATCGCGATGTCGGTCGGGTCTCCTTCGACGTGAGCCGTGGTGCATCACCCCCGACGTCAAAGGTACACGTGACATGTTCGTGTGTCAACAATGATGTAATTGGCAGGGGCTAAACTAGTTGACTCCATCTTAAAGGTGGTGTCACGGAGCCAATCATCAGCATCCAGTGGCTCAGGCGAGTTACAAAAAGTGATTGGGTTGAGGCGCATGAACTCCGGGTGTGAGATTGGCCCAGACGAGCATTGTGATTTCCCATATGGTCCACTAAACCTCCGATGAACTGGTGGTTCAATTCGAACTGATGCATCATAGTTGTGACATAGGGTGGTGGTGGTGGATCTTCAGCACCACGCCCACGACCATGAGCATTTCCTCTAGCCATCCTGAGTGAAACAGCACGGGCAGGTTAGCAAGTGTAATGGTATGCAAGCATGAGTGGCAGGTATATGTAGCTATCCACAGGGATGTATCGGTGGTAACTAATTGCAAAGGCGGCATGCTCAAAGGGTCTCGAACAAACATCAGAGAGTATTCTCGGAATCTTTTGCTAAAGCAAGAGAGTAGCAGGAACAATTGGATCTCCGGAGTGAAGTCATCACGAGAACCTATGGTTCACAAAATTTATAACCCGAAGAGGTAAGAAGTTTAGAAACCAGAGTAAGGATGTGGAATAAAAGAATCCAAATCCCATCCATATGTGACTTTGGGCCCGTAAGCACACAACACACCTATTAGTTTGAAAATAGGTTTTCAAGACTAGACTCGACATCGTCCAAGAGATTTGGGGGCTCGTACAAGCAGTCGGCTCTGATACCAACTTGTGACGCCTTTAATCATAATTGTACACTAATCATACACGCAACATGCACGAACAAGAATAATGGATCCACGGTAGTACCACAACACCACTCTACAACACCCAGACATACATAAGACAGTATATATTACAAACAGGGGTCGCAAGACCCGATTGTACAATAGAGAGTTAGGTTTTACTACAGACACATTATAAGGGCGCCTAAAGAAGGCAGAAACAAAACGATGACTCTACCCAAAAGGTGCAGGCCTCCTTATCCATCCAGGGCGTCGGGGATGATCGACATGTGCGCATCCGCGGCGCAGGCGCGTGCAATGCCGACACGCGGGAGAGAGAGTGCGAGGTTAGGGACGACCAGTGGTGGGCTGGGCCTGCCTCCTGTGCACTAGAGGCCCAGCCGCACAATAACTGATTTCCTCTTTTATTTTAATTTTTCTGTTTTTATTTTTGGTTTCTGTTTTGTATATTCTTTTGCTACCAATTGATTTTTGTTAAATGTGAAACTTAGCTTCTAGGCAATATTTTAGGGTAGCACAAAAAGTTTGAGGTCATTTGCAAACATTCAAATTTATGTTTGTATTTAAATGGCAAACTTAGGTGCTGGTGGACCACTTTAAATGTTGCTCGGCGCAAAATGGGAATTCAAATGAAGCTGGTTGCTTCATGAAAAATTATGGGTGATTTTAGGGAATAATGTCAACATTTTTTAATCACCATTTGAAGAAACAATTTTTGAACTTGCAGTTGAATTGAAATTTCACTTGAGCTTTGAAGCAAGTGACAATTAGCAAGATAATTGTGATGACATCGTAATTTTATTAAAGAGCTACAATACCTTAATACATGGGGGCGTTACATGATGACAGAAATAAATATAGATTACGATGGACGTAAAAAACTGATAACTCCAACAAAGGCACCTTCACTATTTCGATAACCATTGTCGTCGATCCATTTCAAAAAATATAGCTAATCAAGTTTTTCTATACAAATATAGCTAGGGAAGTTAATTTGACGAGATAGCTCCGCTCTCGCAAGCATCCGCTCGCCACCAAATTTTTTAATTTAATTTTAAGAGTGCGTGATTTTTTTGAACACACTACAGACACAGACACTCATACATACGCACATATTCACCCCTATGAACGCACGCACACACACCCTACCTCATGAGCACCTCCGAGAGACTGAGCCGGCACATCATCTTGAGATTGAAATAGTCGCCACAGACGCCAGAGTGAGGTGGAGGGGCTGCGGGGGTCACCGGCGAGCTCGGGTCAGTGACAGCGGCCAGAGGCCTGCCCGGCCAGGCTACGGCTAAGCTATGGTGTCGTGGTGGTTGGGTGGTGAGGTTTGAGGCTTCAGAGAGGAGGGAGGGGCTCCATTTATATCCGAAGTAGGAGGGGGGTACGTGGCTCCGCCGGAGTTCTCTGGAAGTCGGCGAGCGACGATGAAGGGCGCCAGCGAGGGGTGGAAGAGCTCAGCGATCATGCGGGAGCTGTTGCAGCTTTTGGACGAGCACAGGAAACAGAGGGGGAAGAAGACAAGGGAACGGGGTGCACTGTGGCTTTTGTCCACGACGTGCCCGTGCTCGCTGCGCCATCTTCGGCATCGATGAGCGCTCGGGAGGGGTCAAAGGTGATGAGTCGAGGCTGGTGACGCGGTGCAGCAGTCGTCGGCGAGCTCTGGATCAAGCACGCGCCGAACAGAGGGACTGGCGCGATGCAGAGTGCATCGAACGCATGCTAGAGCCCATGTCGTCACGCGGTCACCATGCTGGTATGGTCAAGACGATGCCTACACTCGGCCAAACCATGTCTGGGGTGTTGTTCGTGCAATGTTAGGTCTAGGAAAGTTGATAACTCGTTACCACGCCGACCAGATAGGACTTGAGCTTGATGGCAAGTTTCTGGTCAGAGACTTGGTCGCCAAGTTTGGAGGGCTTCTAGAAGGTGATTAGGGCTAATCTCTTGGGGTTAAGATTTTCTTAGGAGGGTAATGAGGCTCAAGAAAAACCAGCTTCATTGGATCAAAGAAAAATACCCTTGTCGTGCAAAGTTCATTTTTAGGCCAGAAGTCAAATGACTTTCTGTAGAAAAAATATTCCAAAAAGTCATGCAATATTTTTGCTCAAGAAGGTGGGCCAAGGTTCAAAGAATATTTAAGAATTATCTCAGGATTTTTGGAGCAATAAAAATGAGGGTTGCTTTGGAGCACTAGTTTCTGAAATGAGTTTCAGAAAAGAATGTGAATATTTTTCTTTTATGAAAAATATTCCTTGGGCCATTTTGGGATTTTTCAGAGAAAGAAGGTTGAATGAGAGGTATATGGGTCACTTGGGTGAAAGGCAAGGGCATGCCCAAGTGCTTAGTCCATTTGAATTGATTCCAAAAACTAAAATCCAAAGCAAGGGCAAATAGTGTCCGAAAAAAGAGAGAAGGCAAAATCCAGGTTGTCACCATATAATAGCATATAAAAAATCCAAGATTTGTAATATAATAGCATGGAACGATAAAAAAATATATAAATACATTGGAGACATATCAAAAGCCACCAAAGCCCATCCGGACCCACCAATTTTTGACCTGGCCCTGAAGTTAACGGAATATTCACCTTGAACAACATTCATCACTCATACGTCTCCATCGTATCTATAATTTTTGATTGTTCCATGCCAATATTATTCAACTTTCATATACTTTTGGCAACTTTTTATACTATTTTTGGGACTAACCTATTGATCCAGTTCCCAGTGCTAGTTCCTGTTTGTTGCATGATTTATGTTTCGTAGAAAACCCATATCAAACGGAGTCGAAACGGGATAAAACCGGACGGAGAATATTTTTGCCATATTTGTGATATTTGGGAAGAAGAATCAATGTGAGACGGTGCCCGAGGGGCCCATGAGGCAGGGGGCGCGCCCCTGACCCTCGTGGGTACGCCGTAAGGCGGTTGCTGCTCTTCTTTTGCCGTAAGAAAGCTAATTTTCGGGAAAAAATCGTGGCGAAGGTTTCAGTCCAATCGGAGTTGTGTATCTCCGGATATATAAGAAACGGTGAAAGGGCAGAATCAGGGAACACAAAAACAGAGAGAGATAGAGAGACAGATCCGATCTCGGAGGGGCTCTCGCCCCTCCCACTCCATGGAGACCATGGACCAGAGGAGAAACCCTTCTTCCATCTAGGGAGAAGGTCAAGGAAGAAGAAGAAGACGAAGGGGGGCTCTCTTCCCCTTGCTTCCGATGGTGCCGGAATGCCGCCGGGGGCCATCATCATCATCGCGATCTTCACCACACCTGCGCCATCTTCACCAACATCTCCATCACCTTCCCCCCATCTATATTCAGCGGTCCACTCTCCCGCAAGCCGCTCTACCCTCTACTTGAACATGGTGCTTTATGCTTCATATTATTATCCAATGATGTGTTGCCATCCTGTGATGTCTGAGTAGATTTTTGTTTTCCTTTCGGTAATTGGTGAATTGCTATGATTGCTTTAATTTTCTTGTGGTTATGTTGCTTACCTATGGTGCTCTCCATGTCGTGCAATCATGAGTGATTCCCGTTGTAGGGTGTTGCAATATGTCATGGTTTGCTTATTGTCTGTGTTGTGTGTGACTGAAACACAAACACGGATAAGTGGGTCATGGCGTATGGGAATAAAGAGGACTTGATACTTTAATGATATGGTTGGGTTTTACCTTAGTGATCTTTAGTAGTTGCGGATGCTTTCTAGAGTTCCAATCATAAGTTCATATGATCCAAGAAGAGAAAGTATGTTAGCTTATGCCTCTCCCACATAAAACTTGCTATGAGTCTAGTAAAGCAGTCAATTGCTTAGGGACAATTTCACAACTCCTACCCCCACTTTTCCACACTTGCTATACTAACTTAGTTTTTTCTTCATCTAAACAGCCCCTAGTTTATATTTACGTGCTCTTTATTATATTGCAAACCTATCCTTTCACACCTGCAAAGTACTTCTAGTTTCATACTTGTTCTAGGTAAAGCGAACGTCAAGCGTGCGTAGAGTTGTATCAGTGGTCGATAGAACTTGAGGGAATATTTGTTCTACCTTTAGCTCCTCGTTGGGTTCGAAAATCTTACTTACCGAAAGAGGCTAAAATTCATCCCCTATACTTGTGGGTTATCAAGACCTTTTTCTGGTGCCGTTGCCGGGGAGCAATAGCGTGGGGTGAATATTCTCGTGTGTGCTTGTTTGCTTTATCACTAAGTAATTTTTATTTGTTGTTCTTAGTTGTTCTCTATCTCTAGTTATGGATATGGAACAAGAAATACCAAAAAAATAGGTGCACTTGCTACTCATGGAGATGGGGAACCTCCTAAAACCCTCGATGCTCATTATGTGAAAGATATTATGTACTACTTTGATAATCCTGAAAAAACCCCATTCAATTGTGTTATGGGAGACACGTTGGATCAACGTGAATACTTTAGGGATTATCACTTGACGCTAAAAGGGAAACTATTATGGGATCAAATTTATATGTTGTATTGGTATGCTAGGCAACTATGCTTGAGATATGATTATACTTGTTGCTCTAGGATGAAGGCTCCACACCTTCCCTTTTCATGCAAATTTAATGATAATAAAACCTTAGCTTCTTATGCTAATGGTATATATGATTACTATGATGTGGAACAAATAGAAGAATTCGTTGCTTTTATGGGTGCTTATGAAATTGAATCTTTGTTTAAAGAGTGTGAAAATCTTGATGATGCTGTTTACAGACCTGAAAATTTTGCTACACTTAAATATTGGTATGAGAATTATGAATTCAATTCCGATATTGATGCATTTATTGAGGAAGTCTCTGCTGTCCAAGAAGAGATTAATATTTTGCAGAAGTCTATGGAAGATGAAATTGATGAAACGGTGAGCTCATTGGATGAAAAAGATGATGAGGAGAGCAAAGAACAAAAGGAGGAAGAGCGGATTAGCTACCCGTGCCCACCTTCTAATGAGAGTAACTCTTCAACTCATACATTGTTTAATTTCCCTTCGTTCTTACCAAGGATGATTGCTATGATGATGGTTATGATCAATTATCTTGAAATACCCCTTTTTGATGATGCTTGCTATGCTTGTGGCCAAGATGCCAATATGAATTATGCTTATGGAGATGAACTTGCTATAGTTCCTTATGTTAAACATGAAATTGTTGCTATTGCACCTGCGCATGATAGTCGTATTATCTTTTTGAATTCTCCAAACTACAATATATCAGAGAAGTTTGTGCTTATTAAGGATTATATTTATGGGTTGCCTTTTAACGTTCCACATGATAATTTTGATGAATGTAATATGCATGTGCTTGGTGCTCCTACTTGCAATTATTATGAGAGAGGAACTATATCTCCATCTCTAACTACAAAAAAATACATTTGCGTGATGATACGTGTTGGTCACAGTAGGTCGCGTTTTCTATCATGCATGTACATCCATGACGATTTTATGACAGAATCAAGATAGTCATACATGTGTTGTCATAGAAGTGTTCCATGACATTACCAAAATTATCATCACGGAAGTATCCACTTCCATGACGATAAATCGCCCATCATAGAAGTGCTTTCGACAAGGGTGACTGACATGTGGCATCCACCGTAACGGGACGCCGTTAACCGCCGTTAACCTATCGGGTCCGGTTTTTGGATCCGATAACCCACTAACAGCCACGACCGATGCCAATTTTCCACGTGTAAAATTCTCATTGGCTGACGGATCCACGCGTCAGCTCCGTGTTGGCACAGGTGTCACTCATCCAACGGTCGAGATGGGCCTATGATATGTTGACACGTGGACCGGCCCAAAAGTGTCCCATAAATTTAAATGGGCCGGCCCAACCGAAGGCCCATAAGATTTAGCGGACTAAAATGGGCTGGCCCAGCTAAAGGCCCAAAAGATTTTGCAGACCATAATGGGCCGGCCCAGTTAAAGGCCCACAAGATTTAGCGGACCATAATGGGCCAGCCCAGCTAAAGGCCCACAAGATTTTGCAGACCGTGATGGGCCGGCCTAGCTAAAGGCCCACAAGATTTAGCTGACCACAATGGGCCCACCCAGCTAAAGGCCCGCAAGATTTTGCAGACCATACTGGGCCGACCCAGCTAAAGGCCCAACATTCTCTGTCAAATCGGCCCGTCAACGTCCTGTCCTAAACTTGTCATCATCGCGGCCCATGGTCACTTCTGGCCCGTTAACAGTCCGCTAAGTAATTGGGCCGAATTACGGCCCGGTGTATTTCTGGCCTGTTAAAGGTCCTGCTTCATTTGGGCTGATTTACAGGCCATCAAAACTTTCGGCCCATAAATGACCGTGAAGGATTTGGGTCATATTCGGCCATGTCTGACCTTCGGCCTGTTAGAGGCCCATTATAGATTTGGGCCACTTTCGGCGTGTTGTCATTTTTGGCCTGTTAACGCCGGACGAAAACCATGGGCCATATGTGGCCCAACGTCATATCGGGCCCATTACCGACCCATATAAAAATGACGATAATCTAGCCCGACCGAAGTTCCGGCCTTTTAAAGGCCCATGTATTAGGTCGGTGCATTTACAGCCCGTCCGAATTTCGGCCTGTCAAAGATCCGCATCATAAATGGGCCACCATTTCGGCCTGCTAAGACCAGTGGGTTATTTGGCACAATCAGGGCCCAATCTCACTTTGGTCTATTAAAGGCCCATGTTTTTTATGGGCTCGAGATATTTACACCTGTAAACGGCCTATTTTTACTGAGGGCCCAAATTATGTTTAGGCCTGTTAAAGGCCCACTATGTGCACAGGCCTACCAGAAAAATATGAAAGATTATGCCGATTTAGGCCCAGATATTTTTAGTGGGATACATGCCAATTTCGGCCCGTAATCATTTTTAGCCCAATTGGAATGGGCCCGGTGAATGTTGGCATGTTGGGCTCCTATGAAGCTTTCGGCCGAATACATTACTAAGATAAACCTACACTATACAAAAATAGTGTCGTAATTACTGCAGCCTATGGCAGCATCATAAATGTTGTATCACAACAAAATAAATTCCAACCATACAACAAAAGGCCTATTGGCATAAAGTTTACAGTCCTTCCACATAAAAGCTTCATCAGATGTATAGAAGCACAGATCATTTAACCTGAGTGTTAATGTTTCAGGCTGTTGAGTCTGATGGAGCAGCACGATCTTCACCTTTTTTCCACCATTGCTCTTGAACAACGAAGCGTATGCCTGATAGTCTGGTTTCAACACCATTCATATCTTGACAACATTTTTCAACCACTATTCTTGTTTCCGAAACGACGGCCATTAGGGATTGGACTTGTGTCTGGAGCACAGATATATCACTCTGTCTAGCAGGAAATTTTTGTTCAGTAGGCGATTTGGACAAGATTACCTTGACAACCAACCCAGAATTACGCAGGAAGGTGTTTTTTGCACTGTTAGTGGAGAGATACTGACGCACTGCAGCAAGAGGTGACTGTGTGCCTGTGGTAGCCTCGTCACCTTCAGGTGGTTGTGGCTGTTCAATCATTTGTTCCATAGCTTCCGGCAAGTTTGAATTTGTAGATTAGTGTACCAGATAAGTTATTAATGAGACAAAAACAAACAAAGTAGGTTAAACGTTTATACATAACTTATTTTCGTGAACTACTGTAATACATTAGCATGTATTGTAGTGCCAACTACATAACAAAATCACTTTCGGAACATATGTCCATGTAGCATGCCTACTGTATTGTTTATTTCCTCACATTTGTTGACATCTAAGGATAAGGAGACATGATTTAAAGTAGGATGAACATAGTATGACATCATTCATATCATGGGCAAACAGATATAAAACAAACAGGCTATTTTATCATTGTGTGCGCACGTGAACATAACAACTAGATTATAGATCAAGACCAAAAGAATATCCTTCATCTCTTTTAAACCATGTAAGGTGAAATGATACGTTAAGACAACTATGTATAATAGTGAACAGAGTAACTGACATTGGCTACAAACCAAGTAGTTAAATGAACACATCACAGTACCAATCAGTTCAAAGGCAGGAGGAGTAAGGACTTACAACAATGGCTTGAACTGGTGCGCTCATGCCCTTCATCTTTCTTGTGTGGCAATGCTTGAAGATTTTTGCACTGCATTCGGTTCAGGTTCTTTTTGGTCCGCACGGGCTTTGCTCTGTATTTGGAACAAGTCAATATAGGTACAATAATATGGCACACAAAAAGGAAGGAAGTAGTAGCTATTTACAAGAGCCTCGTAGTGTGCAATATAGCTACGAGATCCTGTTATCTGTTGGAATTTCACTTTAGAATTATTGGTTTTGTTCTTCAAATAGTTAGCCTATAAGAAGATACACTTGTAAGGCACATACATAAATACAAGTTCAATATGTGGTCTGATCAAATATATATAGCATACCTGATACTTTGGATCAGACCAGTGTTTAACGAGGGCTGTCCAGTCTTCATCTGTAATATATTCCACTTGAGATGTTTGGGCAATTTCATTGTTAGCCTTGCCTTCAAATTGAGATTTTCTAAGGTGGTACCGATACTGTCGTAGACCAGACTGAAAAACATGAGCGCATGCTTGTTTAGTTGCATCATCTTTCGGATCCAACTTGAACCTCATCTATTGAAAAAAGAATGTGAGTCTTATTAGGAGGAAGCTAGAAAGTATGGGACAGAGCAAGACAATATTACTAATTGCGATGAATAACATTACTTACGGACAAATGGTCAAGGATAGTGTTAAACTGGGTATTTTCTTTCTCATTCCTGTACTGGATCCACGTTGGGAGGATACGTGCATGATACCTAATGGCAACGGCTGCCTCTGATACTAACTTGGTTGACTCTGTAGCATCATGTGTCCTTTTTAAACCTACCTCAAAATTGATCTCCATTCTTCTTCCTTTAGATTTTGTTAATCTGTCAAGCATTATCCCTGATGTCTGTTTCCGCTTGCGCCATCGTGCTAGTTCAACAATGAATATGGAAAGTGTTAGTGTACATCAAACTGTGAGAGTGCATATAAAGGAGCATGCAACTGCAACTTGACTCTGTCAGGTACCGTCTTGGTGTTGATGCTCATGAGGTTCATCTGATCTTGCCAAGTCATGTTGTGTCAGCAGTGCTTCAGAAGTAGTGTTAGTTGTCAAGGCAGCTTGGGAACAGGCCAGTTCCGGAGAAAATGAACGAGTAACTCGTTGAGATGCTGGTACAGTTGAAGCGGATGCTGCAGCTAGTGGAGTAGGTGATACTGTGGTTGTAGATTTAGCCGGTGGACTTGGACCTTCTACTGCACTATAAGTACCAGCAGAATCTCGATGGCAGATCCTTTTCCGTTTCACCCGACGAGTAACAACACTCCCTACTATATTATTTTCTTTGCTCTTTTTGGACTTTGCCATGTCAAGCCATATCCACAACACAAAAGAATAAAATCGCTCTTCAGAACTCATTGATGCATGATACAGACAAGCAATACTTTGAAGTAAGACAACCATATGAGGATAGAATATCTAAGAAAAACAGGACGACATGACATATTCACAGCTATGATGTGCAAACTAAGCAGAAGAATTTTCAAGAAAATAGAAGTAATGCAAGCTAGACACCATATGAAAGATGCAACAGATATTACTCTGAAAAGTTATAAGTGTCTTTTAATAAGTGGCAATTCGAAAAATTAAAAGCAGTACAACATAGAAATCAATGCAAGATGCAACCACTATCAAACTGCCATGTTAAAAGCGTCCAATCATCAGTGACTGATGCGAGATACACAACAGCAGTACTTTGATGTATGAACATGGTATGATAGATAGATGTAGTGTATTCTAGACACAGAAAGCCATGTCATATGCACATGTATAATATATAAACTCAGCAGGTGCAATTTAATCAAAATAGAAGAAATACAGGCTAGACAACATATGCAACATGAAACCAATTATCACACTGTCAACTTAGAGCAAGCACCTGCGATGGTGGAGTACGGGAGATGACACTACTGGAATCTGGCACTTTGCCATCTGCCATGGCAGATGGCAAAGGCATGGTCGGCGGATGGCAAAGGCTTTGCCATCTGTCAGCAGATGGCAAACAGTTTGTCTGAAACCCTGTCGGTAAAGGCTTCTTTGTCGTGTGCTGGCTGATGGCAAAGAGCCTGAGGCTTTGCCATCTGCTGGCAGATGGCAAAGCCTCTTAACGGGGTTAGCCCCGTTAGAAGGCTAACGGCATACTTTGTCGTCTGCCAGCAGATGGCAAAGGCTTCAGGCTCTTTGCCGTCTGCCAGCAGATGGCAAAGGTTGCATGCTTTGCCGTCTGCCAGCAGATGGCAAAGAGCTTTGCCATCTGCTAGTAGATGGCAAAGGGCCCAAATAGGCCAGCCCAAATGTTACATGTAGATGACACGTGGCCTCTTTGCCATCTGCCAGTTGATGGCAAAGCTCTTTGCCATCTGCCAGCGGATGGCAAAGTGCCTATATTGCCCCATTTAATTTTGTTTTTTCTTATATCAATTCATTTTCATAGAAAATCAAACAGAAATATATTTATATGACCAATATAGCATATTCACATATTACCAATAGTCATGAACACATATATATCGAACACATATCCAACACATGTTACCAATAGTAGCAAGTTTCATCCATACATATACATAGTTTCATCAATATTACACAGTTTCATCATGGGTAGCAAGTTTCACAAAGTCAAAACAAAAACTAAAGACAAGCACTCCATCAACCCAAGCTTCCATGATCTGAAGCAAATCTACAAAATGGGAAAGAAGAAAGTTAGAAGAAGAAGACTAGAAGAAGAAGATTATTATGATGCAACTAAAATGTGAAGATTATTATGATGCAACTTATATCTGTAAAATAGGTCATTTTGGAGCTAACTATGGTTATTATGTCATTTTTAGCTAACTAAGCATACTAAGTCATTTTGGTGTAAAAAATGCTAAGTTATGTTGCACGAAATTAAAGATCATTTGCAATATAAGCGCATATATACTCTAATTCTGTATATTGTTACCATGCGCGGTACCGATCGGAGATCCTAGTGCTAAACTGGTATTGAGCTCAAATAGCTATGCTCGTACACTGAACCCTAAACATTACACTATTTTTATGGATACTGAACCAGAGTGCTCTTTTCCCCAGAAACTTTATTCAAAATAATCCAAATTTATGCTGATTTCTGTGAGTACAGTTATGTTTACAATTAGTAAATAGGTAGTGACATGCCAAATTGAGCCAAAAGCAAAATGCGTTCGATTTTTTTTGCCAAAATTCCTCAAAATGATTGAATTTCTGTGAAATCCAGAAAACAAAACTTAAGAGCCCTGGGCTTAAAACAGGTTATATCGCGAATGGCATTAGTGTTTAATCATATCTCTAACCTGAATATGGCTCTTATTGCTTAAACTGAAGCTGCAGTTGTTCGACCATTAGGAAAAGAGATCAATTACTTGTTGGCTCTCGCCTCTTTATCCACCACAAATTTCTGTCCTGTAAAACGAACTTCCCTATGCTGCAAAATAAACAACATGAGATCAATATTTCATACTGACAGTGAGAAACAACAAATCATTGGATTGATCAAACTTGTTCTGAATCAAAAAAAATATCATTGAAACGAGACAGTAAAACCTTGGAATTTTATATGAAAAGAAATAAAAATAAAAAACATCTGACAGAAAGAACATCTGAACCTGTAGAAAGATCAAACATTTTTTTTGGAAAATGTCAACATGCATGCATACCTAGCTATAGGATAGTGACAGAAAGAACATCTGAACCAAGGTCAGTTTTTATTGTTTCATGGTTTTGAAAGCAAACTACTCTACTCCAAAACATGTTCAAGAAAGCTAGATGACATTGCATATTGTCGGTAAAAAAATATCTAACTACTGAAAGGAAAATGATGGCGGTATTGTAAAGGGATTAACACAGAAATATTGGAGATATCATATTTAAATCATGTATTTTTTAAACCTTGACATTTTAGTTCTTATCACAACCTCTAAGAATGTGGCAACATAAAATATATCTGTGACCTCGGGTAAAACGGTTTTCGATTCAGTCACAAACTCCGCTAGGAACTAACCATTAAACTTCCAAATAAGTGGAGCAACTCATCCTTTATATCAATCTGATATTGAAGAAAGCTAGTTCTGCTTAATTTCCTTGATACCTGCAGCAGAATACTTATCAACAAAAGGGGTTGGCATCATATAAGAAAGCTAACATGATAAGATCACGGAATTACCTGAGGAAAAATGCAGAGATATTTTTTCCTCTTCATGCTTCTCTGCAACTTCCTTACTTTGTTGCTGGATCAAAGTAAGGCGATCTACAGTTAATCAGGCAACTATGGTCCAATATTAAACAAGGATACAAAACAGCAACCATGGTGAAAACCATTCTATGAAATACTCCCTCTGTAAAGAAATATAAGAGCGTTTAGATCACTACTTTAGTGATCTAAACACTCTTATATTTTTTTACGGAGGGAGTATATGATAACCTCATAAATCTTTGAGGTACAATAAAAATAGAATGATGAATTAGAGGAAAATGCACCATTTTCTATTTTTTAGTACTTGAGGAACGGCAGATAGTATAATATGAAATCTGTAATATGAATCGGACCAGCAACTTCCTTGAATCTAACATGATTGTATCATTTCATATTATGGGCTTGCACACAAGAATCAAATGGGAGCATGTTAGGCCGTTTCTTCTAGCTAGTTATGATATTGACATGGTGTATTGACAAAAATATGATGGAAAATATCATCATGATTGCAAAGTACAAGTACAAAACAAACTACAGAAAGGGAGTCCAGAGAACAGTAGAAAAAACAGTCGTACACCCTAACCAAAGTCTTTCCCAGCCTGTTATGTCTTTCCTTCGTCCTGAAGCCTCACACAATCAGCATCAGATCTATTCTTTTCGTGTTCCTCACTGAAGAGCAAAAACACTATATGCCTGTTAAGGAGCATAGTCAAGACTGGATCCTGTTAAAACATGTTTTCTTAGTTTATAGCACTGTTTCATAAACAAAGCAGATCCTGTTAAACAGAACAAAGCTATCTCAATGCTGCCATTCTGGGATAGTCAGATGTATCCCTTCAACTTTGAAATCTTCCTAATGCCCTTTAAATTGTCAGCAAAAATAAAACCGTTTGAGTTGACTGAATAAACATGCTACCCAAACAGCACAAGAAATTTTTGCTAGACTCAAGTACACCTGAAATCACTGAGACTACAACGAAACTGTACTGGTATAATGTGCTGAATGCCATGCAAATCATACCCTCCTGCTCCCTCTACCGCAGCCACGGTACTTGTTGTACCGCAGCAGTTTCAACATCTTTCCATGCCCGTCTTGATTGACGATCAATCAGGAGATCGCCTAGCAATGGCACAGATGCTATATGCCTGCAAAGGGAGTGGCTTGAAAGCTGTCCTATAATTCAGAGTGCCACACAGTCCTGGAGAACTGGAGAAGCAGATCTCAGATCCAAATAGAATAATTTCTGAAAATAGGTTACTGCAAAGTTCCAGATTCCAATTCAGTATGCTACACCTTTAATCGATATACGAATTCTATTTGAGGTTTCTCTTTCTTTTCTTTCAGCGGCTCACTTTCTATCACCAGGAATAATAAGGAACTAAAAAAAACCAACTAACTAACCAACCAATCTAGTCCAATGAATCATTGGACAATGAAATGAAAAGTATAATCCATATATAATCGGTAGCTATCTAAACTCCTTCCGGAGAGAGTATGTGCCGGCCTTCAGTACAGCACCGGCCAGCCCGTTCTTCACGGCCGGCTCCGCCGTTGCCGACCCCTCGTGCGGCTGCTAAAATACTCTCATGTACAGTAAAATAAAAAAAATAGTACTAAAAAACAGGAAACTCATAATTATGCACGCCGTGTTCTACTAAACTCCAGAATCTCTCTTATATGAAAAACTATATGAGCAGAAATGGCATGAAACTTATGGATTAATTTTCTTTTTGCATACATGCTGAGCTGGGAGATCATAGGGTATTAAATAGTATAATCCCTCTTACAAGAAAAAATATGAGCTGAAATGTCATGAACCTAATAAATTAATTTTCCTTTTGCATACATGGTGAGCTGAGAGATCATAGGTCTTATAGGCCATTGATTGTTTGTCTTCAGTCTAACTAGGACACATTTTTGCCATGTTATGGCCACTACTCACCACACTAGCTCCTTCAAGGATGTTTTGACTTATACTCCTTGGTTATCTACAAGGGGGAACTAATCAATCAGAGGCCATTCACTTTCCTTTCAATAAATTAAAAGGTGGATCTCACCTTATTTTTAACACATGTCAAAACAGAGAATCTAAAAATAACTTGGTCAACATGAAAAAAAATGAACAAGTGCCTTATTCAGGTTTAACTATACTTTGTTGATATTCAAACTGAACATTGTTGCCATCTACTTACTTCCTAAACCATCTGAATGATTTATTGTTGTTGTTGTTCCTAAACTATGGCAAGCAGAATTAAATTAGAAAGGTGCAGTCATGAAGACCAAACAAGTGTACGTATGGCAACCCCATTCTCTAATAGTGAAAATAGAACAGACATCCAAAGTAAAAAATCAATTCCAAAGTAAATATGGATCCAGGCGCAACGAGGGTCACCGGAGGAGAAGCAAGGCGAGCTCGGGACGGGCCTCCATGGCGGCTTCCTGGCCTCCTGGCAGCGGGGTACGTCTGCGGGGGAGAGAGATGGGTGAGGGAGTAGGGGAGGATAGGAGAGAGGGCGGTGGCGCAGGGGCTCACCATAGCTGACGGAGGCGGGGCGGTGGGCGGCCTGGATCCGGAGCAGCGACCGACGGGGACCGGCGCGGCCGGCCTTGATCCTTGGGGTGGCGGGCGGCGACCGGCGGGGAGGCGCAACTGGTCGGTCTCCTCCCTCGCGGTGGGGCGGGAATGGACCGGCGGGATGGCCTATCCTCCGGCCATGTAGGGCAAACCAACGGAGGCGGCGACCGGTGAGGGCGGCGGCGGCGACCGGTGAGGGCGGCGGCGAGCGGTGAGGGCGGCGGCGACCGGTGGTGGCGGGGAACCCTAGCTATCCAGCACGCACAGGAGTGGGACTGATTCGGGGTGGCTGGGTTTTTTTAGGGAGTCTGGGGGTTTTCTTTTCTTTAATTTTTCATTCTTTTCTTTTTTAGCAAGGTTAGAGATAGTCCCATCTCTTTACCATCTGCTGGCAGATGGCAAAGAGGTGGGGCTGGTATGCCGTTACATTTTCGACGGGCACAAGATTTGCCAACCTCTTTACCATCAGCTAGCAGATGGCAAAGATTATTTACCATCCACTAGCAGATGGCAAAGAATTGGCTGATGGCAACCATGTTCTTTGCCGTCTGTCAGTTCTTTGCCATCTGTTTTTTATAAGCATATGGCAAAGACGTTCTTTGTCATCTGGTGGCTGATGGCAAAGAGCTGGCTGATGGCAAATTCCCTGTTTCTAGTAGTGTGAACTCATCATGTAGACTTGGGACTTCAACTTCATTAGTAGTAGCAGTGGAAAATATAGAGAGTCTCTGTTTGCGTGGGTGTACAGAACCACCAACATCCCCTAACTTACTTTTTTCCTTCCTATTTTCTGATATTGCCTTATGAAGTCAAAACCACAAGAAGATGAATAAAATTAGCTCTCCATAACTGGTTGATGCATGATACAGACGAACACTACTTTGATGTAAGGCAAGCGCGGGATAGGAGAATGGAATATATACAAAAAAAGAAAGCATTTCATATTCGCACATAAGATAGGAGGATGGAATATGTATGAAAAAACAGTAAGCGGAAGGCATTTCAACAAAATTTGAAGAAATGAAAGCTAGACACCATATGAACATGCAACCAATATCACTCTATCAGGTAAAAAGTGTCTCGTCGTAACTGTCATTTCAAAAAATTAGAAGCAGTACAAGCTAGAAGACAATGCAAGATGCAACCTACATCACAGTCCCAAGTTAAATATGTCTTATGGGTAAGTGATCGTTACATGTATAAGTTGTAAGCTACGCAAATGCAATTCAACATAATCAGAAGTAATACAAACTAGACACCATACCGAAAACGCAACCACATATAACAGTTCCAAGTAAGAGCAAGCACCTATGATGGTGGAGTAGGGGAGATGTGCTCATCATGTACACGTATGTTCTAGAATTCGCCACTATGATAATAAAGCACAAGGAGACAGCAAATTACATCCCCTAGGCATCAAAGATTGCCACCGGTTAAAATGAACACGGCGACAAAATAATATACAAAACCAACAGCACTTCAATGTCTTTGCAGTAAACCGGCCAAACCATAAAATTACGGTACATAATCGAGTCGTCATGCAAATCACTATGTATGACCCGCATCATGAGCCCAGTCATCCTGGTCCGTTAATAGGCCTAAATGTAAACTAGCCCACTAGTAGATTCGGGCCTTTAATAGGCCGAGTAAGCCGCCGACCCTATTTTCGCAATAAAACTCAATGGGCTTTTAGGAGGCTGAAAAGTTGGTTCGGCCTGAAACGTGTCGAACAGCTCACGGGCCGGCAGCAGGCCAAAATAGACCACACCCCATGATTGTGTCAATCACATCACGGGCCGTTAATAGGCCAAAATTGTCTCGGTCCTTGTTTGGCCCAATCAGATTATCGGTTGTGAGCAGGCCGGATGCAAACCGGGCCGTAGTTAGGCCAAAATATCTGATGGGCTTTTAACAGGCCGAAATAAATATAGGGCCGAAATGTTAAACGGGCCTTTAACAGACCGAAACTAATATCAGGCCGAATTATTAAATGGGCCTTTAGCAAGTTGGCCCAAAACCATAGCATCCAGTTGACGGGCCGAATCTGTTATGGGCCATAATTTAGCCCAAAGCCTCTTAAAGGGCCGGATCTGATCTGGGCCGTAATTTGGCCTAAAACATGGTAGGCTTTTAACGGGCTGGATCTTATATGGGCCTTTATTATGTCCGGAACGTCGCAGGCTGTTAATGGACCAGATCAAATATGGGCCGGCATTTGGCCCAAAACATGGCAGCCTGTTAATGGGCTAGCCCACTAGTATCCTCAAAATCTTGTGGGCCTTTAGCTGGGCCGGCCCATTATGGTCGGCGAAATCTCATGGGCCTTTAGCTGGACCGGCCATTATGGTCCGCAAAATCTTGTGGGCCTTTAGTTGGGTCTGCTCATTATGGTCCGCAAAATCTTGTGGGCCATTAATTAGGCCGGCCCATTTAATCTTTATGGGCCAATTTTGGGCTGGTCCACGTGAAAACATAACATAGGCGCATCTCGCACATTGGATGAGTAACACCTGTGCCAATGTGGAGCTGACACGTGGTTCCGTCGGCCAATGAGAATTTTACACGAGGAGAATCGGCATAGGTCGTGGCTATTAGTGGGTTATCGGATAAAAAACGGACCTGATAGCTTAATGGCGTCCCGTTACGGTGGATGCCACGTGTCGGTCACCCTTGGCGAAAGCACTTCTGTGACGCGCGATTTATCGTCGTGGAAGTGGACACTTTCGTGATGATAATTTTGGTAATGTCATGGAACACTTCTACGACAGCACATGTATGACTATCTTGATTCTGTCATAAAATCACCATGGATGTACATGCATGACGGAAATCTATAGCTACTGTGACAAACAAGGAATCATCACGGAAGTGTATTTTTTTGTAGTGAATCAACACTACTAGGAACCAATAGGTACCAATCTGAGGTTTTGAGACAAAGATCGGATACAAGAGATGAACGAGGGTTTGAGAGGAGATGGTGCTGGTGAAGATGTTGATGGAGATTAATCCCATCTCGATGAGAGGATTGATGGTGATGAGGATGGTGGTGATTTCCCCCTCCCGTACACTGGTGGAAAAAGGGCCTTCGGTCGCGGTTCGCAACTGCCATTAGTCGCGGTTGCGCAACCGCGACCAAATAGGCGCGACTAAAGGCCCCCCCCTTTAGTCGCGGTTGCTTAAGAACCGCGACTAAAGGCCTCTCCACGTGGGCGCCAGGCGGCCGTCGGGGCGGAGGACCTTTAGTCGCGGTTCTTCTGGCCAACCGCGACTAAAGGCCGCCGCAGGTTTAGGGTTTTAGCCCCCCCCCCTAAACCTGTTTTCTGTTTAATTTGTATTGTTTTATTTCTTTTGTGCTTTATTTTAATTTTGAAGGAGTTTCACATATTCTACGGTACTACATACATGCATATGAATGTACAATTTCAAACAAATTTGAAATTAGAACCAAAAAGAATTCAAGAGGAATATACAATATATATTCAATATCATCGGATGACCATATACAATTTTGAACAAGTTTCCATACATAATTTAATGCATATAAAGTTCTACGTCCTCGTAATGGTGTTCTCCTTTAGGATGGAGGACTTCCCTCCTGAACCATCCAGCTAGTTCCTCTTGAAGTGGTCGGAAGCGAGCTTCTGGACTAAGCATCATCCGGAGGTTATTCCTCTGAGCATTGGTATCACTCGGAACCCGCTCAGAGGTGTATCTCCGGATTATCTCACAGACATAGTATCCACATAGATTGGTCCCCGCTGGCTGAATATCCCCACCATTCTTAGCCTTTGACCTTTTGAATTCTAGCTCTTTTTTGAATTCACCGACCTTTGTATCTACGAACCGTCTCCAAACCCTACGAGGCAAAGAAAATTAAATGAACAAGAGAGTTATTAGTTACTTGATATTAGGAAATGAACGAAATAGGCCGATCGATATAGAGCGCAAATGAATGAAAATAATTACTTCTGCAGCATTCTTCTCATGCCGCCCCAAAGCTTTGGATCCATATTCAGAGAGTCGTGGACGAGACATTCTGAGGTGTCAACTTTAATTACTAGCAGAATCCAGTGGAACCTGCGGACACGATACATGCACAGTACGTCATGCATAACTCATCGATTAGCCGGCCACATACCATGCATGGAGTAAACAAAAGAGAATGTGCTCAAGACAGAAACACTCACCCAAAATGGTAAGGAAATAGAATATCACTTTTGAGTTCCTGCTTTGTAAGAAACTGCCACAGGTCTGCCTCCATGTCGGCGGGGTGATGCTCCAACACATATCCATTAACGATGTGTGGGTCAATGAACCCAACATCATGGATGTTCCTTACTCTGCATTCCTTAATCTTCATTCTGCATGTATAATAGCGGACACAACAATATAGTTAGGACATATATATAGTGCAGGCAATATGAACGAGATGGGGTAGAAATAAATCACTTACAGAACGTAGCAACTGATGATAGATTTGTCGAGCTCGCGCAGATTGAAAAGCTGGAACAATTCACTCAGATGAATTTGTACATAGTAATGTTTGAAGTGATGCTCATATCTAACTTCCGCATAAATATATTCTTTGGCGTTTTTATTTTTTATGTAACCCTTGTACCATTTCAGCAGACCTTTCATTTGTGGAGGTAGATCCTCTTCCTGCGCAGGCTCGACGAGAGGCCCATTCTTCACATATGTAATTACTACCTCCTTCACTGGCGCCTCATCAAGGCCTAACAGTTCACGAAGAGTAATACCTAAGTTGGCCGCTTGTTCTCTGGCACTCGTTACAGTCAATCCATGTGCTGCCGCAGCTGCTATGATATCGGGGTCATCCGGACCGGCGGCTTTCACTATAAGCGGGGCAATCGATTGTTTACTTTGTTCCCCGAGCTGGGCAACTCGTTTCCCGCTTTTTTTACTTTCTAATTCCGTTTTCTCGGCCTCCTCCAAGGCTTTGTTCTCCTGGTTCTCCGCCCGCTCTTTCTTCTCCTTCAACATGAGTGCCTGCCTACGAAGTTCACGTGCATAGTCGTCAGGCAGATTCTTCGCGGCTTGGGACGGTGTGCTCAAAAATGACTTAGCCCACTTCTTTTGCTCATCAGAAAATACTGGCTTGGGCTCGGGCTCTCTTTTCTTCTTGCAGTCCGCCTTCCATTTCTCATGATCAGCAGCCGCGGCCGCGGCAGTTTCCTCGGCACTACGTTCCCAAGGCCTTGTGGGGAGAGGCTTCAGTGATGGCTCCGGTACCTTTGTGGTCTTAGGTACATAAGGGTCCGGGTTAATAATCCAGGACTGCTTCTGCTTCTTTGCCGGAGGTGGATTGGGGGGCGGCGTCTGATCACCCGCCGGACGAGGACTGGGGGGCGGCGTCTGATCACCCGCCGGACGTTGTGGACTGGGGGGCGTCGGCTGACGTGACGGAGGTGTAGGTGAACCGCCACCACCACCACCACCACCACCACCGCCACCGCCACCACCACCACCGTAGGGGGGTGGACTTGTTGTCCTTGGCGCCTCGCCTGGAAACTTGATAAACTTCTTTTGCCATAGAATGAAATGGCGCTTGACATCTCCAAGTCTTTTCTCCCCTTCAGGTGTAGCAATGTCAATCTCCAGGTCCTCAAACCCTTGGACTATGTCCTCCACCGTGACACGAGCATAGCCATCTTGAATGGGGTTGTTGTGGTGGAGTGCTCCAGGTAAACATGGTAAAGCACTGCCGATGGCTACCTTCATGGACATGTTCCCGATAGGATAATACAGATGACATTCTTTCATCTCCTTTATATCGTCCACGGGGTAGCGAGGAGGCTCCGGTGCAGTAATTTCGACCACCAGAGGCTCCGGTGCAGTAATTTCGATCGTCGGTGCATCTGCACCAGCCGGTGGGGCCTCCGTGGAAGCCACGCTGCTTCTCCGCTGCTGGCTTCCGAGATCCGCTGGATGATCTTCATGCTGCGCCCGAGCTGCATCTCTTTCGGCTACTAGTACACTCACGGTTTTCTTCATCACATCCATTTCCGATGCCAACCGCGCCACAACATCTGCTTCCCGATCCATCTTTCTCTTCCGGCTTCTGTAACCGTACGGGTCATCGTTCTGGGGGAACCCTATTTTCCACGGAATGTGCCCCATGCCTCGTACACGTCCTCCGTGTTCAGGATTCCCGAGGGCTTTTGTCAGCGCGTCGTTCTCTCTGTTGAACTTGATCTTCCCCTCTTGAGCATCCCTCATTGCGTCAATAAGGGCTTGGGTGGGTTTAATTATTTTGCCCCGGTAAACACACTCCCCTGTCTCCGGGTTCAGCGTTCCCCCATGCCCGTACCACCAGCTTTTGGCCCTTGGGTCCCATCCCTCCGTACCTGGACGGATTCCTCGCGCCCTCAGCTCGTTCTCCATCTTCTCCCACCTAGGCTCCCAAAGGCGATACCCTCCTGGCCCCATAATATGATTGTACTCCTTCTTAGCCGCATTTTCCTTATTTTTTTCGATATTTGAATGAACTGCTCCGATTTCTTTTGCTTCACAAATTCTGGCCAATCATGTTTCAGTTTCTCATATTGTCCTTTGAAATCCGGAGTCTTGTTCTGCTTGACAAAGTCATGGGCTAGATTTTGCTTGAATTTCCGGAATGCGTCGGCCATCTTATGAAGAGCGAACTGTTTGACTAGCCTCCTCCTCTCCTTGTTTTCCTCAATCTTGTTACCCTCCTCATCGAATTTGTTGTATTCCGGAGGTAGAACGAAATGTTCCATAAGCTTCTTGAAGCAATCTTTTTTTGTTCTCTTATCGACAAAAGTGAAACCAGCAATTCGTGCCTTCTTTGGCTTATTCCACTCCTGGACGGTGATCGAGACGTTGTCTCTAACAACGGCTCCGCATTGGTTGACAAACTTGGTGGCGTTCTTGCGGGGCTCCAGCGGCCTGCCGGTTGCACTGTCGACAACCTCGATGGTGCATGTTTCTCCTTGTTTCATCGTCTTGGTTGCGCCACGCTTTGACGACGTACTCGATTGTTTCGACGATCCGGCCGAGGGCTAAAATAAGAAAGAGAGTCGCGCGCGTTAGTACACACATATTTATTCAAATCAGTTAGTTTGTATCACCAGAGGCTCAATGTATATATATACCTCGGCGCCGGAGGTGGTTGCTACTTCCATTTGAAGATCGTCGTTTATCGACGTTTGTTCGGCATCATCTTGCTGACGGCGCCCTTCATCTTCACCGTCAAGGTTCAGATAAGAAGAGATATCATCTTCTTCTTGTCCGGTCGGCACATATAGAATATCGCCGTTTATGATGCCGAACATATGTGCTTCACCGTCCGGATCATAGTTGTCCATAATCGGGTCAGCTCTATCGTCCGCCATTATGTCAGTCCTGAAAACATGTAGTAAAAACAAATTAATTAAGTGAAGAAGGGGGCGGTGGCGGTGGCGGTGGCGAAAGGGCGGTGGCAAAAGGAGGGGGCGAGGAAGGGGTGGGAGAGGGTGTCGCGGTAGAGCGCGAGACGGGGCGGCAGACGACGGCGTCACGGAGAGGGAGGCGAGGACAACACACATGTATAACCCTCGCCGCCCCCTCTCGATCCCAAAAAAAACACCGCGCGCATCGCCGCCCCCCTCGCCGCCCCCTCTCCGTATATGCGCGGGGTCGTGTACATTTTTTTAAAGCGGGATCGTTGTACATTGACGCGCGGGGTCGTTGTATATATTGATTATCAAGTTTTACTTTTTTTGTTGTTAATTATCAAGTTTTATATACGTTTTTTTGTTAATTATCAAATTTTACGGTTTTTTTGTTAATTATCAAGTTTTAAGTTATTTTACCGTTTTTGTTAAACTAATTAACTAGTTAAAATTAAAAAGAACAAAAAAAAGAAAAAAAAAGAAAAAATTCCGGTGGCCCGCGGCGCCCCTCTCTCTCTCCACGATCTCGCTCTCTGTCTGAGAGAGGCGCGCGCGTGCGCGCGCGGCAGTACCGAGGCCGGCCGGCGGCGTTGAGGGCGGGCGAGCGAGGCGGCGCGCGCGCGGTGGGCGAGGGAGGCCGGTGATAGCGGCCGGCGGCGCCGTACGTGGGCGAGAGGGGGCGGCGCGCGTGGGCCGGGGCGGGGCGCGGTGTGCAAACATACGGCGGACGGGGCGGCCGGGGCGCGAGAGGACGATGACAGCGCGGCGGGCGACGGCGGGCGGCGTCGAGGGCGAGGGCGACGGCGGGCGGCGTCGAGGGCGAGGGCGACGGCGGCAGGCCTTCGGCGCGGCAGAGAATCGGAGAAGACGAGAAATGGAGGCGACGGTTCGGGCCCTTGTATTTATAGCCCCCCCCCTTTAGTCGCGGTTGGGGAGGCGACCCGCGACTAAAGGGTAACCTTTAGTCGCGGTTGGCCAGACCAACCGCGACTAAAGGGTTTTTTGGCGGGTTTTTGCGTTCCCGCGCGCAACGACCTTTAGTCGCGGTTGGCCAGGCCAACCGCGACTAAAGGTATTTTTCAAAATACTTTTTCTTTTTCAAAATCTTAAAAATACAAATAATATATCAAAAAATTCAGAAAAATAAAACTAATTCAATTCAATATGTTAAAAACACAAATATTATATCAAAAAATTCAGAAAAATAAAACTAATTCAATTCAAAATTCTAAAAATACAAATAATATATCAAAAAATTAAGAAAAATAAAACTAATTCAATTCAAAATGTTAAAAATACAAATAATATATCAAAAAATTCAGAAAAATAAAACTAATTCAATTCAAAATTTTATACGCCTAGGCAGGAGTACGACAGCGACGACAGCAGCGACGACGACGGCGGCAACTTAGAAGGCGACGACTACCAGTACAACGGCGGCGGCTATGAAGACTACGAGTATGCATATTATACGCCTAGGCAGGAGTATGACTAAATCACTCCAAATTTCATGTATCATCAGTGGTATCTCGAATCATTCGAAAATGGACACCAAACACATCACGGGTAATATAATTCACATGATCCATTCAACAAAGTTTGGTACAATAAATTATTACACATCATTTCTTCCCTTGTGTCCCTGCTTGCTTACGATTGTGCCGTATCCATGGAGCATCCTCATCATTTAACTTAATGCTTGGGTCGGTGTTCACTTTGAAGGGCGGAATTTCAGCAAACATATTATAATCTTCTGACATGTCTGTCTTGTCCTCCACTCCCACGATGTTTCTTTTCCCTGAAAGAACAATGTGGCGCTTTGGATCATCGCATGATGTACTGATCGTTTTCTTATCTTTCCGTTTCCTCGGTTTGCTACTCATGTCCTTCACATAGAAAACCTGAGCGACATCTTTCGCTAGGACGAATGGTTCGTCAAGGTAACCAAGATTGTTGAAATCCACCATTGTCATTCCGTATTGCTGGTCCACCTTTACCCCACCTCCTGTTAGCTTGAACCATTTGCACCGGAACAAAGGGACCTTAAAGGAGGGTCCATAGTCAAGTTCCCATATCTCCTCTATGTAACCATAATATGTGACCTTTTGCCCATTCTCGGTTGCTGCATCAAAGCGGACACCACTGTTTTGGTTGGTGCTCTTTTTATCTTGGGCGATCGTGTAAAATGTATTCCCATTTATCTCGTACCCTTGGAAAGTCGTTATAGTCGAAGATGGTGTCTTGGCCAACATGTACAGCTGATCTACAACATCATTGTCATTCATTAAATGTTTTCTCAACCAACTGCCGAAAGTCTCCATGTGGGCCTTCCTAATCCAGGATTCAGGCTTCCCCGGGTTGTCCGAGCGTAAAATATTCTTGTGTTTCTCAAAGTACGGAGCCACCAAGCTGGAATTGGTCAGTACAGTGTGGTGTGCTTCAGTCAGAGAATGGCCGTCCATACATATCGTTGATTTCCTTCCGATCGTGCCTTTTCCACTTAGTCTCCCCTCGTGCCGCGATCGAGGAAGACCAATCGGCTTAAGGTCAGGAACAAAGTCAACACAAAACTCAATTACCTCCTCATTTCCATAGCCCTTGGCGATGCTTCCTTCTGGCCTAGCACGGTTACGAACATATTTCTTTAATACTCCCATGAACCTCTCGAAGGGGAACATATTGTGTAGAAATACAGGACCGAGAATGAAAATCTCTTCGACTAGGTGAACCAAGAGGTGCGTCATAATATTGAAGAAGGATGGCGGGAACACCAACTCGAAACTGACAAGACATTGGATCACATCGTTCTGTAACCGTGGTAGAACTTCTGGATTGATTACCTTCTGAGAGATTGCATTGAGGAATGCACATAGCTTCACAATGGCTACTCGAACATTTTCCGGCAGGAGCCCCCTCAAAGCAATCGGAAGCAATTGCGTCATAATCACGTGGCAGTCGTGAGACTTCAGGTTTTGGAACTTTTTCTCCGCCATGTTTATTATTCCCTTTATATTGGACGAGAATCCAGACGGGACCTTCATACTGCTCAGGCATTCAAAAAAGATGACCTTCTCTTCTTTGGTCAGAGCGTAGCTGGCACGACCTTGAAACCATTCCGGATGCCGGTCATCAGGGTCTTTCAAACGTTGCTGGTCCTGCCGTGCTTCCTTTGTATCATTTGTCTTCCCATACACGCCCAAGAAGCTTAGGAGGTTCACGCAAATATTCTTCGTAACGTGCATCACGTCGATTGCAGAGCGGACTTCTAGGACTTTCCAATATTCTAGCTCCCAGAATATAGATTTCTTCTTCCACATGGCTGCGTGCCCGTCAGCTCCCTTCGGAACTGATTGTCCGCCAGGACCCTTTCCAAAGATGACTTTCAAATCCTTGACCATATCAAATACCTCAGCACCAGTGCGTTCCGCAGGCTTCGGCCGGTGATCTGCCTTGCCGTTGTAATGCTTGCCTTTCTTTCTTACTGGATGAATTTTCGGAAGAAATCGACGATGCCCAAGGTACACGTTCTTCTTACAATTTGGCAAATGTACACTTTCAGTCTCATGTAAGCAGTGCGTGCATGCATTGTATCCCTTATTTGACAGTCCCGAAAGGTTACTAAGAGCAGGCCAATCGTTGATGGTTACGAAAAGCAACGCTCGTAGGTCAAATTCCTCTTCTTTGTGCTCATCCCACACACGGACACCAGGTCTGCCCCACAGCTGTAAAAGTTCATCAACTAATGGCCTTAGGTACACATCGATGTCGTTGCCGGGTTGCTTCGGACCTTGGATGAGCACTGGCATCATAATGAACTTCCGCTTCATGCACAACCAAGGAGGAAGGTTGTAGATGCATAGAGTCACGGGCCAGGTGCTATGGCTGGAGCTCTGCTCGCCAAAAGGATTCATGCCATCTGTACTTAGACCAAATCTTATGTTCCTTGCGTCAGCTGCAAAATCTTTGAACTCTCTGTCGATCTTTCTCCATTGCGTTCCATCTGCGGTGTGTCTCAACTCCCCGTCCGACTTACGGTCCTCTTTGTGCCATCGCAACAACTTGGCATGCTCTTTGTTCCTGAACAGACGTTTCAACCGTGGTATTATAGGAGCATACCACATCACCTTGGCGGGAACCCTCTTCCTGGGTTTCTCGCCCTCAACATCGTCACCAGGGTCATCGCCTCTGATCTTATAACGCAATGCAGTGCATACCGGGCATTCATTCAAATTCTCGTATTCACCGCGGTAGAGGATGCAGTCGTTGATGCATGCATGTATCTTCAGAACCTCTAAACCTAGAGGGCAGACAACCTTCTTTGCTTCGTACGTACTGGCGGGCAACTCGTTATTCTTTGGAAACATATTCTTCAACATTTTCAGCAAGTTTTCAAATGCCGAGTCAGCTACACCTGCCTGTGCCTTCCATTTCAGCAAATCCAGTGTGCAGCCCAGCTTTTTCAGACCATCATCGCATCCGGGGTACAACGACTTTCTGTGATCCTCTAACATGCGATCCAAATTCTCCCTCTCCTTTTCAGTTTCGCAGCGTCTCCGTGCATCAGCAATGGTCCGACCAAGATCATCAACGGTCTCATCACGTGCCTCTTCTTCACCTTCACCTTCCCCTTCACCTTCCCCTTCACCTTCAGCATCCTCCATGAAAGTATCACCGAAATGAGCAAGATAGCTTTCATCGATGAAATCATCCCCTTCTTCATCTTCTTCCATTATAACCCCTCTTTCTCCATGCTTGGTCCAACAATTATAGCTTGGCATGAAACCGTGCCGAAGCAGGTGCAGGTGAACTTCTCTTGAGGAAGAGTAACCCTTCTGATTCTTACAGTCAACACATGGACAGATAACAAAACCCTTCTGCTTGTTCGCATTAGCCACTACGAGGAAATCTTTCAAACCCGTAGTGAACTCGCGGGAGAGTCGGTTACCGTACATCCATTGCCGATTCATCTGCATTATTATAATATAAAATATATAATTAACCATCATGCATTTGTTAAACTAACTAGCTATAAACAATAGAAATTAAACAATGAACAACACACATGCATATTTTATCAATGACACACATGCATGAAAGGTTCAAGTTGCTAACCGCGATCGAGGAGGAAAAAATAAATGAGGAACCTCAAGTGTGGCTCCAACACTTCATATCATGTTTGTTTCACGCTCTTGGGGCATTTCATCAAACACCTTGTGTGCATAAGAGGAACCAAAAGCAAACCTACACCCCCTTGTGAAGCTTGTGAAGAGAAGTGGCACCAAATGGCTAAGTGAGTGTGCTGAACTGGTATATATAGGGGAGGAGCTTTAGTCGCGGTTGGCCTGGCCAACCCCGACTAAAGGCCTTTGGGCACCTTTAGTCGCGGTTGGCCTGGCCAACCGCGACTAAAGCCCCTCACGTGCACCAGCTGGCCACCGAGCGCCCTGGGCCCAGGCCTTTGGTCGCGGTTCGTCTGCCGAACAGCGACTAAAGACTTCATTAGTCGCGGTTCCTACAGTTTCGCGACTAATGGGGCTGGACGGAAGCCTCTTTTTCTACCAGTGGTAGGGATGTTTCCCCAGCAGAACAGCTCCGCCGGAGCCCTAGATTGGTCCTGCCCAGGTTCCGGCTCGAGACGGCGGCGCTTCGTCTCGAAAGCTTCCTTCTGATTTTTTCCGTGGCAAAAGACACCATATATCAGAAGATGGACGTCGGGGGCCTGCCAGGGGGCCCACAAGGCAGGGGGCGCACCCTCCACCCTCGTGGATGACTGGTGGCCACCCTCTGGTACTTTCTTCGCCCAATATTTTTAATATATTTTAAAACTGATTTCCGTGGACTTTCAGGACTTTTGGAGATGTGAAGAATAGGTCTCTAATATTTGCTCCTTTTCCAGTCTAGAATTCCAGATGCCGGCATTCTCCTTCTTCATGTAAACCTTATAAAATAAGAGAGAAAAGGCATAAGTATTGTGACATAATAGGTAATAATAGCCCATAATGCAATAAATATTGATATAAAAGCATGATGCAAAATGGACGTATCAAGGCATGTATTCCGATTATAGTCATATGTGCTTATGGAAAAGAACTTGCATGCCAACTTTTGCCCTACCCTCCCGTGGCGGCGGGGTCCTAATGGAAACTAAGGAATATTAAGGCCTCCTTTTAATAGAGAACGAGACCAAAACATTAGCACTTAGTGAATACATGAACTCTTCAAACTACGGTCATCACGGGGAAGTGTCCCGACTATTGTCACTGCGGGCTTGCCGGATCATAACATATAGTAGGTGACTATAACTTGCAAGATCGGATCAAGAACACAAATATATTCATGAAAAATAAAGGGTTGAAATCTGAATTCATGGCACTCGGGCCGTAGTGACAAGCATTAAGCATTGCAAAGTCATAGCAACATCAATCTCAGAACGTAGTGGATACTAGGGATCAAACCCTAACTCAACTAATCTCGATTACATGATAAATCTCATCAAACCCATCACCGTCCAGCAAGTGATGTCACGAACTGGTACTAGAGGTTCAACATGAACCGGGACTAATGACTCCCACCTCCCTAGCCATTGGAACCGATACTAATGGTCACATTAGTACCGGTCCGTTTACAAACCGGGACTAATGTGGCTCACGTAAAGTATTTTTTCTACTAGTGATGCTGCAATGATCAGCATCGCTGCTACAAGGTGGGATGCGCGATGCTTCAAGGGTCGACCCTCGTTGCTGCAAGCGAGACGTGCAATGCTGCAATGGTCGACACCGTTGCTGCAAGGGTCGATCAATTGTTGTTGCAAGCGCGACGCACAACATTGCAAAGAACGACTACCATTGCTGCAAGATGGGATGCATGATGCTACAAGGTTCGACCATTGTTGCTATAGGTGGGACGCGATACATTGCAAATGCCGACACCACTGCTGCAAGACATGACGACAACACTTTAAGGTCCGACAACCATTGCTGCAAGTGAGACGCATGATGTTGCAAGGGCCGACCACCACTGTAATAAGACGGGACACGTGACACTATAAGAGCCAGCCACCACTGCTGCAAGTGGGACATGTGACGGTAAGCCGGGTGACACATATGTAACAAACTACTACGATCTCGTAAAATATTTATTGTAACCGTGCATTTTTCTACCGTTTTCCCCTTAGATTCTGCCATGTGTATCTCACTGCAAACTCATATTATTTTTGATGCTTAAGAGTTGGGGGACGCTACGGGTTGGCCGGATAGTAACCCTAGAAGATTGTCCGCCCAGGCAGTCGTTCGATGGAGTCACGGACAACCATCTGATCCCTCCTCGTGAGCCATTGAGCCTTTACAAGAAGCCTTCTGTTGTGTTCAGCGCTTTCCACGAGCCTTGTTGCAATCCATGTAATGTGACAGTAGCCTACAGACTTCTGTCACAGAAAAATCGGATGGTTGGTTGGGACAGATCGTGTGGTTCCCGAGGCGGCTCAAAATTCCCATCTATCATCCGGCTTACGCCTAGTGCGAACCAAGTTACAATCAGGTCCATGGACCACCTAGTGATGATTACAAGTACTGGAGCGAGTCGAAGGCGCGTCATCATCATTGCCACCCCCTCATCAGAGCAGGACAAAATTGTTGTAGTAGACAGCCGGGAAGTCGTTGTGCAAAGACTCCATAAGACCAGCACACTAGAGCAGCAATCATCGCCGATGATGAAAATAATAGATCGGAAGGATCAAACCTGTAAACACTGTAATTCATGAGCACCGCAAAGGGAATTTTATTTTCTAGTGGGGAAGGTATGTATACCCGCAAAAAGGAGGTACGTATCGGGTAAAGATCCGGCGTTCAACATGTTTTGGAGACCTGTGAAATCTTTTGCATGTATGAGTGCGATTTGGTAAAAGAAGCAATACATGAGAACACACCCGGTGCATGTCAGCCTTTTGTCATTAAAAAACAGTGAGACGTGTGCTGATAATAGAGATTTAGTCAATTGAAAATTTCTTACCGTCCCGCGCACTGCTATCTGAGTGAAGATATTGCCAGCTGAGTGAAAGTTTGTGGTCCAAGTGAAAGATTGCCGTCCCAGTGTAGAAATCTAGTCGTGTGATCCGAGTGAAGGACCCTGACCTCCGAGTGGATGAATTTGAATCCGAGTGCTCCGACGAACCTGAGCATGTGCCTGAAAGTTTATCAAGATGACCTCGGATGGATAAGTGTTCAATATAGAAGTTGTGTGTGTCGTCAAAACGGTAAACTTTGGTTTTGGATTCATCATCTCTGAGGTGGTATACGGCCTGCAAATTCACTGTGAGGCTCGGACAGTCCAATCAGCTACATAAATAAGTCCGACGGGAGGTTAAAGATGATTTCGTAGAGTATTCAAGATGACCTTGTTTGGAAAAGTGACCAACTCGAGAGTTGTTCGTCTCGTCGATACGCACAAATTTGATATTTGGGCTGTCTTGATCGGAGATCATATTCAAGCTCAATGGCCCGCGGAAGGAGCAAGACAGAAGTTTGGGTCAGATTCAGACTAAATCCGAGTTAGACAAGAACTAGGACTCTAGAACGTGAATTGATGTAATTTTTCGTCTAAGGAAACCTAGATGAATTTTTTACTTGTACGGAAAGTCCAGCCGCCTCTTATATATGTTGGGGGTGACGGCCGATTGAACAACACACAATCGAACAAATCAATATACTACTTTTTCATCTACGTTTTTATCCCTCCATCGTTTTTCTCTCTCATTCTTCGTGGTTCCTCATGTTTGAGAGCTGCGAATCCCGAGGGTCTAGGGGCGAGCGAATCAATCTAGGGCAGCCCACAGCCGCCGCATTCCCTGACGGGGCCCCTCCCGGGCGTGTGGGGTTTTGGGTCTTCAAAAGCGCCCGGCGACTGTCTTGCGTATCACGCTGTCGGTCGGGTCTCCTTTGACGTGAGCCGCGGTGCATCACCCCCAGCATCGAAGGTACACGTGACGTGTTAGTGTTTCAACAATGATGTAATTGGCAGGGGCTAAATTGGTTGACTCCATCTCAAAGGTGATGTCATGGAGCCAATCATCAGCATCCAGTGGCTCAGTCGAGTTACAGAAAGTGATTGGGTTGAGGCGCACGAACTCCGGATGTGAGATCGGCCCAGGATCCTGACGAGCATTGTGATTTCCCATACGGTCCACTAAACCTCCGATGAACTGGTGGTTCAATTCGAACTGATGCATCATAGCTGTGACATAGGGTGGTGGTGGTGGATCTTCAGCACCACGGCCACGACCATGAGCATTTCCTCTAGCCATCCTGAGTGAAACAACACGGGCAAGTTAGCAAGTGTAATGGTACGCAAGCATGAGTGGCAGGTATATGTAGCTATCCACAGGGATGTATCGGTGGTAACTCATTGCAAAGGCGGCATGCTCAAAGGGTCTCGGAAAAACAACGGAGAGTATTCTTGAAATCTCTTGGTGAAGCAAGAGAGTAGCAGGAACAATTGGATCTCCGGAGTGAAGTCATCACGAGAACTTATAGTTCACAAAATTTATAACCCGAAGAGGTAAGAAGTTCAGAACCCAGAGTAAGGATGCGGAATAAAAGAATCCAAATCCCATCCATATGTGACTCTGGGCCCGTAAGCACACAACACACGTACTAGTTTGAAAATATTTCAAGACTAGACTCGACATCGCCCAAGAGATTTGGGGGCTCATACAAGTAGTCGGCTCTGATACCAATTTGTCACGTCTTCAATCATAATCGTACACTAATTATACACGCAGCATGCATGAACAAGAACAATGGCTCCACGGTAGTATCACAACACCACTCTACAACACCCAAACATACATAAGACAATATATATTACAAACAAGGGCCGCAAGACCCCATTTAGAATAGAGAGTTAGGTTTCACTACAGACAAATTATAAGGGCGCCTTAAGAAGGCAGAAACAAAGCGATGACTCTACCCAAAAGGTGCAGGCCTCCTTATCCATCCAGGGCGTCAGGGATGATCGACACGTGCGCATCCGTAGCGCAGGCGCGTGCAATGCCGACACGTGGGAGAGAGAGTGCGTGGTTAGGGATGACCGGTGGTGGGCTGGGCCTGGCTCCTGTGCAATAGAAGCCCAGACGCACAGTAACTGATTTCCTCTTTTATTTTTATTTTTCTGTTTTGGTTTTTTGATATTCTTTTGCTACCAATTGATTTTTGTTAAATGTGAAACTTAGCATATAAATACTAGGCAATATTTCAGGGTAGCACAAAAAGTTTCAGGTCATTTGCAAAAATTCAAATTTATGTTTGTATTTAAATGGCAAACTTAAGTGCTGGTGGACCACTTTAAATGTTGCTAGGGCAAAATGGGAATTCAAATGAAGCTCCTTGCTTCATGAAAAATTATGGGTGATTTTAGGGAATAATGTCAACATTTTTAATCACCATTTGAAGAAACAATTTTTGAACTTGCATTTGAATTGAAATTTAACTTGAGCTTTGAAACAAGTGACAATTAGCAAGATAATTGTGATGGCATCGTAACTTTATTAAAGAGCTACAGTACCTTAATACATGGGGGCGTTACATGATGACGGAAATAAATATAGATTACGATGGACGTAAAAAACTGATAACTCCAACAAAGGCACCTTCACTATATCGATAACCATTGTCGTCGATCCATTTCAAAAATATAGCTAGGCAAGTTTTTTAAAACAAATATAGCTAGGGAAGTTAATTTGACGAGATAGCTCCGCTATCGCAAGCATCCGCTCGCCACCAAATTTTCTAATTTAATTTTAAGAGTGCGTGATTTGTTTGAACACACTATAGACGCACACGCTTATACATACGCACATATTCACCTCTATGAATGCACGCACACACACCCTATCTCATGAGCACCTCCGAGAGACTGAGCCGGCACATCATCTTGAGATTGACAAAGTCGCCACATACGCCTTTATAGTCGATGGGAACGTCTTCTATCACTGAACGCACATCGTCGAAATGCCTGGAATAAATTCAGAAAAATGCAAGCACCATTGTCAAGTTAGGACATGAACCCTGTGGACTAGGGATACCACCATCCCTCTAACCATCTAAGCATAGGTTTGTTCCCAAGAGTGCGTGATTTGGTAGTACTTGAGCACGTTTTTATGCCAGTTTGATGCACGTGCTTGTCGTGCATTTAATGCGACGTGTGACATGTTTCCGTCCATGATGCCCCATGAAACTAAATTTCTTCATGGCACCACATACGTTCTCTCATGCATGCAGACCATAAAATTAGTCGTAATTGGTTGGCTGGCCTGCTGTTCGTGACCAATCTGGAGGTTATACCTCGCCATCAATTATTCTTGGAATTTGCTATGTGTTGCCATCCGATCCAGAGATTGTAGGAAGCAAAATATGAACCTGGATGTTTTGTATCAGGAAACTTTCTGATGAACGACACAAAAGCTGCTGGTCCGTTGAAATGCGACCATAGGCTCTTGCTGAAATGAGTGCTTACTTTGCTTTAATAGAAAACAGGGATGTGGCCTTTGACTAAATCTAGAGTTAGGCTGCCCGTAAGGTTGGTCATAATGGTAGTATCATAGGTAGTATCATGCATGTCAACTAGGCAAATTTGATGAGGTGGCATAGAATTAAATAAAGAAAGAGAGGGTTGAGTATCATATCACAATACCGTATCATATTAAATGGTGTGCTACTATGTGTCATGCATGGCAATCAATGAAGTTAGCTATGATACTAACTTATGATACTATGCACTATGAATGTAGTATCATACACTAGTATCATATGCATGATACTAGTATATAATACTCGCCATTAGGACCAGCCTAATGAGAGTATCATAAGTAATATCATACATACCAACTAAACAATGTTGATGAGGTAGCATATAATTAAATGAAAAAAGAGAAGGTTGAGTATCATATCATGATACCGTATCATATTAAATGATGTGCTATTTTGTGTCATGCACG